>NC_092163.1:42033585-42218585 GCF_045791955.1 Oncorhynchus clarkii lewisi
CATAACCCTAACCTTAACCACTCTGAAAGAATGCCTAAAATGTTAACCTTTGAGTTGTTTCCGTTTTAACCCTGTAACCAAGCGGAACTAATTGTGACGTTCATCCCTAACACGTTGAATTTCGAAAGGACACCATGAGATCTTGTTACACACACACTCCAGTACCAGGCCATCATAACATGTGTGAAAGCTCCCGACTATAGTGTCCCATCGGACTGACTCCAGTGGGAATATGAAACAAAGAGACAAAGTGAAAGAGAACTAGCCTTTTCTCTCTCCTTTCATTCTCACTTTTTGTTAAAAAGGGACAATAATAGCTGAGAATGTCTCACAGTGGCATTATGAAAAATCATTTGATAGCAGATAAAGCCCCACGGGCACCTGCTATGAGGTGGTCAAACACACACATATGTGAGCACACACACACGCGCACGCGCGCACACACACACACACACGCACGCGCGCACACACACACACACACACACACACACACACACACACACACACACACACGCACACACACACACATGCACACACACACACACCACTTATTGTCTACCTCTTTATGTGCCTCAAACACACAGGGTATGGACACACATTCACACACGTTCATCAGCTGTCATCACCTCTGTAGTCTCCACCTCATCTCCCCCCTACGGCGCCGTCTTTCTCAATGTCTCTTTATACCCCACAACCTTTCACCCGCGCCCTCAGGAAGCTCTATTGATTAGTGTCAGACAGAGGACACACACAACGGGGGGAGAGAGAGAGAGAGAGAAGCCCCCACAGAGAAAAATACATAATACCCTTGTAACCCCTTCGACCTCTCACAAATATATTCATCACCAGTGAGACAGAGATAAAGAGATGAGAAGAGAGAAAGGGCAGAGAAAGACAGACAAGAGATAAAGAGATGAGAAGAGAGAAAGAGGGCAGAGAAAGACAGACAATAGATAAAGAGATGAGAAGAGAGAGAGAGAGGCAGAGAAAGACAGACAAGAGATAAAGAGATGAGAAGAGAGAGAGAGAGAGAGGCAGAGAAAGACAGACAAGAGATGAAGAGATGAGAAGAGAGAGAGAGAGAGAGGCAGAGAAAGACAGACAAGAGATAAAGAGATGAGAATAGAGAGAGAGGGCAGAGAAAGACAGACAAGAGATAAAGAGATGAGAAGAGAGAGAGAGAGGCAGAGAGAGGGAAAGAGAGACAGAGAGAGAGAGAAAAGGAGACAGAGATGCAGAAAAGGGGCTGTCTGAAAACAGGTGATTTTATAGCCCTGGGGCCTTATTTATCAACTTTGTGTATGCAGAAGATATGCCCCAAAACATGTGTGCACCTATTTTCATACAGAATATTCCATTTATAAAACAGAACTTTACGTGAGAATGTGCTTATCCTCCTGCAAACTTTAGACCAGGCCTACACACAGTTTCTAGTAGTTGAAGTATTGCATTGCAAAAAGGCAAAAGTAGCCCAGTAGCCTAGTAGCCTAGTAGCCTTGTAGCCTAGTAGCCTAGTAGCCTTGTAGCCTAGTAGCCTAGTAGCCTTGTAGCCTTGTAGCCTAGTAGCCTAGTAGCCTTGTAGCCTTGTAGCCTAGTAGCCTTGTAGCCTTGTAGCCTTGTAGCCTAGTAGCCTAGTAGCCTTGTAGCCTTGTAGCCTTGTAGCCTAGTAGCCTTGTGCAAACGGGAAAATATGATGACTTATTCATTTAAAAAATCAGGTAGCTAAATTTAATAACAAGATGGAATCATTTTCTTTACTTTCTAAAATAATTAGAAATAGGCATTTATTTCCTATTATTTATTTAATGTCCATGATTGCAGAATAAATTCCTCACCTTTCTGACTGTGGTGGTTTCATAGGCTACTCGTGAAATAGCCTATAGGGCTACAACAAGTTAGTATAGGCTACCATTCATCCCATCTCTCGTTTAATTGGATCCACTTCACTGTAGTAAAAAGATAAGTGCAGTTTAACAGTAGGCCAGACCTTTGACCTTTTCCATTGACTTTGGTAAGCTACGTCTGAATACTGTAATGTCAAATTTCTCAAGTAGACAATATTTCATTTATAAACATAATAGCCTACATATATCATAACCACTGCAGAATAAATTCCTCACCTTTTCTGACCATGATTACTTCATATTACGGAAGTAACCATACCATGACCATCTCTCATGTAATTGGGCCTACTAGAAAGGCTATGATAATTTCTAGTTTTTGCTGTAGCCTATGCTTCCGACAGCTAGCGCGGTTAATAACTTACTATAGAATTTAACAGGTGAAAATACAGTTGATTCATTGAAGTGTGTATAGGCTACTACTGTAAGTAGGCCCACTGAAAAAGAAAACATTCTGCCAACAACTTCAAAGACATTTGATCAAGTTCGCCGTTACTATTTCCTTCAGATACTGTATTGGCCTAATTCCAATACTGCCAAAGTATCAGCAAATAAGGGCACTATTGTCACCATAAAGGGTGAACGATGGACGTTTTTTCATGCAGTGCTATAATGCCTGTTCACTCGCGCAGTTTCACTACAAGTCTAATTTAAAATAGGAAGCATGCGTTTGTATGGCGCGCATCAAGTTCATAAATCTCAATATTTTCAGAAATGGTGCCCGCAGATATTTAGTGTTAAATTTACTCAACGGTTATAAATGAGGCCCCGGGTGATTGATAGACAGCAGAGAAAAGTGGAATCCTCTGCTTCTCACTTACTGCTGTACAGGCACAACTGAGAGGAATGAATGGTACCATGTGTTGTGTATAGGACTGTATGTCTCTAATGTGAGCTGAGGAGCGATTCATTTATCTCTGTTCTTATTCCCCAGCCACCCCCCCCCCCCCCCATCCTCCCCAAGGTCCCAGTGGTGACCTCTATTGATGAGGGTTGTCATGTCCTTCTTAGGTTCTTTCCCTTCACCCTTCCCCTACCCCTCCCATGTGACCATGGCTTATTCTGACTAAATAAAAGATCTGGGGGGGTTGGGTGTTTCACCTGTCTATAGGCAGCCCCCCCCCCCCCCCCATGGCCTTGGAAAACACACACACACACTAGGAACATTACATCAAGGGGAGGGACTCTCAATCAGCCCCACAGCCTTGGACCACTGTGTCAGCTACGTCAACCAAAAACATCCGTAATGGAAATATATTATACACTTAAATGTTTTGTGATAATTCATGCAGTGGGAAATAATCTAATATATTTGTATTTTAGTTTCTCAGTTATAGTACTATCACAGAATGTTCCAAATGCCTGTCCACTGGGCACAGAATGTTTATTCCATGTTGGTTCATTTCATGGAAATGGCGTGGAAACAAACGTTGATTCAACCAGTGTGTGTCCAGTGGGTGGGGTCTTCTTAGCTCGCGGTTATCTTACCATGCCGATGCTAGCAGACTGTGACGATCATATTAACCTCTCTCTTTTTCTCTGTCTGCCCCCCCTCGCCCCCCCTGAAATCCAACCGTGTCGCCATGTGGAATCCATCAACAGGTAAGTTTCCATCTTATTGTGCAAATTTTTTTCAGGACATATTCACAGTCAGTGTAGTCGCTCAACTTTCTACGCAGCTAGCTAATCGTATAACTAATATAAATGTACTTTAGCTACATAACATGGGTATAACAGTAGAATTACTTTTTTTTGGAGTAGAATAACATTGTTGTCGCATCCTTTTCTTTTAGGACATACTTACTCCATAACATAACTACTCCATAACATAACTACTCCATAACATAACTCCACAACTGGAACATGGTTTAATGCTGTAGACATGCTCTTGCTATAGGCCAATGTTTTAATGAACCCTCTAATATCACTAACAGCAACTGCAACATCTATCTCTCGCCCTCTCTCTCTCTCTCTCTCTCTCTCTCCCTGTCTCTCTCTCTCTCTCTCTCTCCCTCTCTCTCTCTCTCTGTATATTTTTGTGCTCTTTCTGGGACCAACAGCAAAGATCCAGCAGGACCGTAAGTGTTTTTCTATTAACACAGTAGGATCATTCCACGAAATGAGTCCCTTTTGGGTAGTGTAACTAATTTTAACCTTCCACTCATAAAGATCACACATTCAATTTAATAATGAACCTGTTTCCCATCTCAAGAGGTTAAATAAAAAAATAAAAAACATAGTAAGTGCCTATTAAGTGCCAAATTAAGTAATAGGGTTGACAATTTTATCTTAAATCAGCCATACATTTGTAACAGGGGGAATGGAAGCTTGTTGTGTGGAACTGGGAGGGGCAATTGAATGCAAGCTTCATAACAACAACAACAATTTGCAAAACGTTTATAGACTGTCAATCTTTGGGTGACAGGCATCGTGCTCGACCCACTGGGTGTTCCACCAGAAAAAAAACAGGAAATGGCCAAAAAGAGTAGAACGAGTTCACCTGCTTTTACACTATGACTGTTATATGTTCAATGTTTCTTTTAAACAAAATATTTAAGGAAAAGTTTGACCATATTCAAACGAGAGTTCAGTTCACATAGCAGGGTTGACCTTATGAGGTTAGTCACATAAAAAACACACAGAGTGCACAGATGGACATGCTGAGTTACTGCACTTTAGCATGTCTTCATTAATATAAAAAAAATCTGATTATATTTTAAATTATTATTTTGACTCATTTTGTGGATCACCCCAGAAATGCTTCTGTTGTGTCTATTGTCTATTGTGTCTGTTATAATACTCATTTTGTTTCAAGTTTTATTTGTCAAATTCACAAGTAAAGTGACATGTTGAACTTGCAAGCCCTATGCAACAGTGCAGTTTTCAATATCAAAATAGTATAACTAATAACATATATGCAGTACCAGTCAAAAGTTTGGATTCATTCAAATGTTTTTCTTTATTTTTACTATTTTTCAATATTGTAGAATAATAGTGAAGACATCGGAACTATGAACTAGCACATATGGAAACATGTAGTAACCAAAAAAGTGTTAAACAAATCAAAATGTATTTTATATTTTATATTCTTCAAAGTAGCCACCCTTTGCCTTGATGACAGCTTTGCACACTCTTAGTATTATCTCTACCAGCATCACCTGAAATGCTTTTCCAACAGACAGACAACAACTGCTTTTCCTTCAATCTGCGGTCCAACTCATCCCAAACCATGTCAATTGGGTTGAGGTCGGGTGATTATGGAGATCAGGTCATCTGATGCAGCACTCCATCATTCTCCTTCTTGGTCAAATAGCTCTTACACAGCCTGGAGGTGTGTTGGGCCTGTTAAAAAAACAAATGATAGTCCAACTAAGCGCAACCAGTTCCGACTTCAACTGTATATACACTGCTCAAAAAAATAAAGGGAACACTAAAATAACACATCCTAGATCTGAATGAATGAAATTTTCTTATTAAATACTTTTTTCTTTGCATAGTTGAATGTGATGACAACAAAATCACACAAAAATTATCAATGGAAATCAAATTTATCAACCCATGGAGGTCTGGATTTGGAGTGACACTCAAAATTAAAGTGGAAAACCACACTACAGGCTGATCCAACTTTGATGTAATGTCCTCAAAATGAGGCTCAGTAGTGTGTGTGGCCTCCATGTGCCTGTATGACCTCCCTACAATGCCTGGGCATGCTCCTGATGAGGTGGCGGATCGTCTCCTGAGGGATCTCCTCCCAGACCTGGACTAAAGCATCCGCCAACTCCTGGACAGTCTGTGGTCCTGGTTGGTTGATGGAGCGAGACATGATGTCCCAGATGTGCTCAATTGGATTCAGGTCTGGGGAACGGGCAGGCCAGTCCATAGCATCAATGCCTTCCTCTGCTGACACACTCCAGCCACATAAGGTCTAGCATTGTCTTGCATTAGGAGGAACCCAGGGCCAACCGTACCAGCATATGGTCTCACAAGGGGTCTGAGGATCTCATCTCGGTACCTAATGGCAGTCAGGCTACCTCTGGCGAGCACATGGATGGCTGTGCGGCCCCCCCAAAGAAATGCCACCCCACACCATGACTGACCCACCGCCAAACCGGTCATGCTGGAGGATGTTGCAGGCAGCAGAACGTTCTCCACGGCGTCTCCAGACTCTGTCACGTCTATCACATGTGCTCAGTGTGAACCTGCTTTCATCTGTGAAGAGCACAGGGCGCCAGTGGCGAATTTGCCAATCTTGGTGTTCTCTGGCAAATGCCAAACGTCCTGCACGGTGTTGGGCTGTAAGCACAACCCCCACCTGTGGACGTCGGGCCCTCATACCACCCTCATGGAGTCTGTTTCTGACCGTTTGAGCAGACACATGCACATTTGTGGCCTGCTGGAGGTCATTTTGCAGGGCTCTGGCAGTGCTCCTCCTGCTCCTCCTTGCACAAAGGCGGAGGTAGCGGTCCTGCTGCTGGGTTGTTGCCCTCCTACGGCCTCCTCCACCTCTCCTGATGTACTGGCCTGTCTCCTGGTAGCACCTCCATGCTCTGGACACTACGCTGACAGACACAGCAAACCTTCTTGCCACAGCTCGCATTGATGTGCCATCCTGGATGAGCTGCACTACCTGAGCCACTTGTGTGGGTTGTAGACTCCGTCTCATGCTACCACTAGAGTGAAAGCACCGCCAGCATTCAAAAGTGACCAAAACATCAGCCAGGAAGCATAGGAACTGAGAAGTGGTCTGTGGTCACCACCTGCAGAACCATTCCTTTATTGGGGGTGTCTTGCTAATTGCCTATAATTTCCACCTGTTATCTATTCCATTTGCACAACAGCATGTGACATTTATTGTCAGTGTTGCTTCCTAAGTGGACAGTTTGATTTCACAGAAGTGTGATTGACTTGGAGTTACATTGTGTTGTTTAAGTGTTCCCTTTATTTTTTTGAGCAGTGTATATATATATATATATGTTTTTCCCCCCTCGTCAATCTACACACAATACCCCATAATGACAAACATTTTTGCAAATGTATATATAAAAAAAGATAACTTTAAATATCACATTTACATACAGTTGAGGTCTGAAGTTTACATACACCTTAGCCAAATACATTTAAACTCAGTTTTCTTACAATTCCTGACATTTAATCCTAGTAAAAATTAATTAAGGCTGTAACCTAACAAAATGTGGAAAGGGTGAAGGGGTCTGAATACTTTCTGAATGCACTGAATGCACATGTAGGCAGGGATTACGAGAAAGTGACTGGTAACAGGAGAAATAAGAATAATCATAAACAGTAAGGCAGCAAAATAAGATAGGTGTGTGTATGTGTTTTTTTTTGTGCGTGGGTCAAGGGTTTCCTAAACTAGGTCCTGCCCAAACTAGGTCCTGTCCTGTACCCCCCCCCCCCCAAGGGTTCAAACTGTACAAAATGATCCTCATTCACTAAAAGCCATTGTCATGACTTTCTTACATGAAAGGGGAGGTTAACTTGGCCCCAGTCAAGTTTCAGTCATGTTTTTTTGTTTGCTGCTTTAACCCCTGGACTCACAAACGGGTGGATGACTACAGTTGTTACCTATTCTATACATTTAAAGTAGTGCTTAACAACAGTTGGGTAACTGCCAGCAACCCCAAACTGAGGACATAGAGAGAATAGTAATGAGTGATGAAATCCCCTCGCTCTTTCCCTCTAACAGAAGATTCTCTATCTTGGCCAGGGAACTTCCGTCAGACTTGGGCTATTCCCTATAAGACTGCGGTTACTCTGGACAAGATTTATGGAACACACAAAGACACGAAAGGGGAGGTTTGTGCCACCTTGGCACGTCTTGGCAAGTGGGCTTTCCTTTCGACTGAGGCTAGTTTGTACAGCGGGAGGGCGCAAACAGTTTTCTTTGAGGCTGGGCCTGATTGCTGTGTAGTGTCGGTGCTGAGGCAGAAGGAGCAGAATGATCCCTTAGCGCTCAGTGATCTAGAAGTGGAGCAGGGCAGAGAAACAGTGGGGAATCATCTGGCTTAAGTGGGAAATGAAATGTGCATAGAAGAGTGGGCACAGCTGTGTTAAGGCCAGAGGGAGGGGAGAATACACAGAGTCAATGGAACCAATTCATCTACACCATAGCCTAATGCTCTCCTTTCTTCCTTCACTCCTCCTGGATATGGCCACGGTGTAAGTGTGTGTGAGTGTGCTGGAGGGGGGGAGGGGGGGGAGGGTGTATTGTCTGGTGCAATGTCTTTTATCTCCTAACACAAAACTGACACACCTTATTCAGCTCATCAAGGTCTTACTGTTTGTTTAGTTCATTAGGTGAACCAGGTGTGTTATAGTGCTTCGTTAGAACAAAAGCCTACACACACACACACACGCACACGCACACGCACACCCACTGCAGCCCTCCAGCAGCAGGGTCGAAGAATGCTTCCTATACTTGTTCATGTTTTATATTTGTATTTTTAAATGTACAGTACATGCCTACTAGGGCTAGAGGTAAGTTAGAGGTTATGAACATTCTCTCTCTCTCTCTCGCTCTCTCTCTGTCCTTTGTCTCTCTCTTTCTCTCTCTCTCTCTCGGTACATTCTCTCTCTCCATTGTCTCGCTCTCTCTCCAGTGAAGCAGCCTCCCACCATTATGAAACAGTCGTTGAAGGACTACATTGTTGATCCCAGAGATAACATCATCATTGAGTGTGAGGCCAAGGGGAACCCCGTGCCAACGTGAGTTACACACAAAGACCTCCTCTCATCCCTCCACCCTTCTCTCTGTCCATCCGTCATCTATCGCTTCTCTCCTCCCTCCCTCCTCCATTCGGCTTGTCGTCTCTCATTTCCTGCACCCTCTCGCCTGCTTTGTCTCTCGCTCTCTCTCTCTCTCTCTCTCTCTCTCTGTCTCTCTCTCTCTCTCTCTCTCTCTCTCTCTCTCTCTCTCTCTCTCTCTTTCTCTGATCATTCTTTTGTCTTTTTGTTTGTGCTTGTTTTGTTCTCTCTCCATCCTGCATACTTTCCTACTCTGTCGTTATCTCACACTCTACCCCTCCTTTTCTCCCTGCTGGAGCTGGGTGTCTCCACTTGTTCTCGCTCTCATTCTTTCTTGCTCTCATATTCACTCTTTTTTCTCCCTGTTATATCTTGTCTCACTTCTCTCAACCCCCCCTCTCGATCTGCCCTACTGTTACCTTACCATGGCCTTTCTCTCTCTCTCTCTGACGATGACAGTTATACAGGATGACAGTCATTAGTTTGAGCATGAATAGGTCAGCACTGCTCTGCCAGTGTGCCATCCTGCACCCCATTTCACCCCCTACCCTCCACCTTCAACCCCATTCCAACCCCCACCTGAAACTTGTCAGAATCCCAAACCCATCGCCTGCACTCCACCCACCCCTGCCCCTACCCCATACCCCATGACAGCCATCCAGCCACCCCCCATATTCCCAAGCTGACAAGTGCCCTGCTATCCAGACCTGACAAGTGCTTTCACCTTGCTTCCTCCTCTCTCTTCGCCTCCACTCCTCCCCTCGCCTGCTCCTCTCCCTTGTCCCTCCATCTCTGGTCATGTCATCACAATAGGAACACACTGAACTATGTTGCCTTTAAACCCCCCCTTCTCCAACTCCACCACCTCCTCCTCCTTCTCCAACTCCACCCCCTCCTCCTCCTTCTCCCACTCCACCACCTCCTCCTCCTTCTCCCACTCCACCACCTCCTCCTCCTTCTCCCACTCCACTACTTCCTCCTAATTCTCCCACTCCACCACCTCCTCCTCCTTCTCCCACTCCACCACCTCCTCCTCCTTCTCACACTCCACCACCTCCTCCTCCTTCTCCCACTCCACCACCACCTCCACCCCCTCCTCCACCACCTCCTCCCCCTCCTCCTCCCCCTCCTCCTCCCCCACACCAACTCACCAGCAGCACCCACACCACCCTCCCCTGTGCCTCAACCTGATATGCCAGCCTGTGTCCCCTTTAAACCATTATTCTACCTCCTCCTGTTCCCCTCACTCCTTTCCTCTCTCATGCCATCAGATGGGCTAATGCGGACCCACTTACACACACGCACACACACCCACACGCACACATTCACGCACACACACACACACACACACACACACACACACACACACACACACACACCCATGTGAAGTTGCGTAACCAGGCCCTGACCAGCTGAGGACAGTGGTCTCATTCAGGGGTGCTTTTTGTTTGTTTCGAGGCACATTGAGGGTTTACATAACACACACTCATAACAAACACACAATACACACACATAATACACACATACAAATGCACACACACACACCATTCAAAATCCTATTTTCCCTAACACATAATCCTAAACCTAACCCTAACCTCTACCCTTACCCTAACCCTAACCTTGACCCAAAAACCTAACATCAACCCTAACCCTAAACTTAACCCTAGCTCCTAACCTTAACCCTAAAAATAACCCTAGTTCCTAACCTTTAACGTAATTCTAACCCTAACATTAATTCTAATCTTAACACTAAACCCCCTAGAAATAGCATTTGACCTTGTGGGGACTAATAAAATGTCCCCAGATGGTCAAATTTGTGTTTTTTTACTATTCTTGTGGGGACTACACACACACACACACACACACACACACACACACACACACACACACACACACACACACACACACACACACACCTCTTTCCATTCCTAGGCAAGTCATTGTGCTAGAATGATGCGGCCAGTTTACTATTCATGCTCATGAATCATTCAGAGAGGGATCGCTCACTCATTCAGTCCCAATCAGTCCTGTTGGCTCCCATACAGCCTCCTAGAGATACACCCATTGTCCTGCTCTAGTTGTGGTTCTATGACCCTGGTCCTACAGTCTGCCACAGACAGAGCTATGGGACTAGAATCGACTCTGTCTACTCTACTGTATGTTGAGTAAATATGACAGTAATCCCCTTTTCAAAATAGCAGCCCTAGCAGTTATGTAACCGCGTGCTTGTATTCATTCATTAACCAATCAGAAGCGCTTCTCAATCCAAAAACATTTTGTGTGGTTGCACAGACACAGATTAAGTCTTTTACTCCTGGCTCCCTAAAAGCATTATCAAATCAAGAGTCTCCTTTGAAAGTGCCTTTTCATTTTAGGAGTCCTTAATCTGGAGTCCTTAATCTGGAGTCCTTAATCTGGAGTCCTTAATCTGTAGTCCTTAGTCTGTGTTCCGCGCAAATTGCTCAACTGCCCATTAGTGGTTGAGATAAAGAAGCATTAGACAATGCTTGACATAACAGACCTGGACCAGCTTCTCAGAGTAGGAGTGCTGATCTAGGAATAGTTCAGTCTTTTAGATCATAATACATAAGATTGCATGGACAGAGGGGACCTGATCCTGTACCGGGACACTTCATCTGAGACACTACATGAATACGGGCCCAGGACGAATTCCTGCAGAATTTAGACGTCTCTTACATCACTGACTACTCCTGCTTTCTAGTTCTAGGATTGACCCAGTTGTTGTGTTCTGTTCTGTTTCCATGGCGTCTCAGGTTCTCATGGCGACGGAACGGGAAGTTCTTCAACGTGGGGAAGGATCCGCGGGTGACGATGCGGAAGCGCTCAGGAACGCTGGAAATCAGCTTCCGGAGCGGAGGGAGGCCAGAGGACTACGAGGGGGAATACCAGTGTTTTGCCTCCAACGACTTTGGAACGGCGCTGACCAACAAGATCCTACTACGAGTGTCCAGTGAGGAGACTGTTGATATACACACATACACATGCACTCACACACACAAACACACACACACATAGATAGATAGACACAAAGACATTTGCATGGACACAAAAAAAACTACAGTCTACATTCTGAAATGTTAGCAAGTGAATATGACTTGTAATAAGTATCTAAAACTCTCTCTCCCTCTGTCAGAGTCTCCTCTGTGGCCTAAGGAGGTGTTGGAGCCAGTGGTAGTGGGTGAGGGATCTCCCCTGGTCCTGGCCTGTAACCCTCCTCCTGGTCTGCCCCCTCCGCTCACCTTCTGGATGGACAGCGGTGAGTCTAGCTCTCTGTCTGTCTGTCTGTCTGTCTGTCTGTCTGTCTGTCTGTCTGTCTGTCTTTTTTTCTGTCTGTCTATTTCTCTGTCTGTCTATTTCTCTGTCTGTCTTTCTCTCTGTCTGTCTTTCTCTCTGTCTGTCTGTCTTTCTCTCTGTATTTCTCTGTCTGTCTTTCTCTCTGTCTGTCTGTCTTTCTCTCTGTCTTTCTCTGTCTGTCTTTCTCTCTGTCTGTCTGTAGTTCTGTCTCTCTCTCTTGCTCTCTTTATCTCTGAATGTCTCTCTCCCCTTTCATCTGACTCTGACTCTCTCCCCTTCTATCTGACTCTGACTCCTCCCCTCTCTCTCCCACTCTATCTGACTCTGACTCTCTCCCCTTCTATCTGACTCTGACTCCCCCCCTCTCCCCCTCTATCTGACTCTGACTCTCTCCCCTTCTATCTGACGTTGACTCCCCCCCTCTCTCTCCCCCTCTATCTGACTCTGACTCCCCCCCTCTCTCCCCCTCTATCTGACTTTGACTCCCCCCGTCTATCTGACTCTGACTCCCCCCTCTCTCCCCCTCTATCTGACTCTGACTCTCTCCCCTTCTGTCTGACTCTGACTCCCCCCCTCTCTCCCCCTCTATCTGACTCTGACTCTCTCCCCTTCTATCTGACTCTGACTCTCTCCCCTTCTATCTGACTCTGACTCCCCCCCTCTCCCCCTCTCCCCCTCTATCTGACTCTGACTCTCTCCCTTCTATCTGACTCTGACTCCCCCCCTCTATCTGACCCCCCCCCCCCCCTCTCTCCCCCTCTATCTGACTCTGACTCTGTCCCCCTCTATCTGACTCTCTCTTTATTGGCATAGGAAAAATATGTTAACATTGCCATAGCAAGTGAACCAAATAATAAACAAAAGTGAAATAAACAATAAATATGAACAGTAAACTTTGCACTCACAAACATAAAAAAATTATAAAGACGTTATGAATGTTATATTAAGTGCAAATAGTTAAAGTACAAAATTATGTTTGTTATTCACCGGTTGCCCTTTTCTTGTGGCAACAGGTCTCACTCTCTCAATTCAATTAAATGTGCTTTATTGGCATGACGTAACAATGTTTGGAGATTTACAATATTATCATAATTAAAAAAGTCTTTCTCTGACAGTGTCTCGCTCTATGCCAGTCGTTTGACCTTTCAGCTCTTCTGTTTGGCCACTTGCTCTTTTATTCTCTCACTCACTCTTGTTCCTGTCTAGAAACCTTTAACACATTTCACTCTCAATCTGTCCTCTCTCTCTCTCTCTCTCTCTCTCTCTCTCTCTCTCTCTCTCTCTCTCTCTCTCTCTCTCTCTCTCTCTCTCTCTCTCTCTCTCTCTCTCTGTCCTCTTCTATAGCAGTGTGTGTTACTGCTGACCAACTGAAAATATGTCTGTGTGTGTCTGTGCATGCATGTGAATCTCTGACTCGGCTGGGTAAAGAGCTGAGAGAGCAGAACCCAAGAGACGACAGAAGCCATTTTAAGAGCCCAGACTCAAGAGGTCCTTCATAGCTAATGGTGTCCACTATATTCTCCTCAGCCATTCAGTTCAGTTCAGTAAGGCTGTGTCCCAAATGGCACCCTAATGCCTATATAATGCACTACTTTTGACCAGGGCACGTAGGGCTCTGATCGAAAGTAGTGCACTATGTAGGGAAAAGCATGCCATTTGGGAAGCAGTTTTAATCTTTATTAGACATGCTGAGCATTAGCCATGGGGCCATTATGAACAGAATACTTACAGTAGATTAGAAAATACAGTGATCATATTATTATAGCACATTGTCCATTCGCAATTGCACACCACCACTTCATGATACCACTGGCTGGGTTATGACTGGACCTCGGGCATCGTCATGACAACCAGATTGGCCCGTTTCACTCTTTATAGTTACCGAGTATGATGATCATCTGTCGGGAGCGTCTTGTTGTGTTAGGAGTTAACATTAACATAGGGCCCCAGAGGGCGACACACACTACACTAGAGCTGACCTAGCTGGCACCATAGATATAGAACCCTAGATAGGATATATTGTCTATGGCTGGCACCACTGGCTGCCACTGTGTCCAGACATTGCTAGAGGGGACAGGCATGGTACTCTGTTACATGTTACATACAGTCGTGACCAAAAGTTTAGAGAATTACACAAATATTAATTTTCACAAAGTCTGCTGCCTCAGTTTGTATGATGGCAATTTGCATATACTCCAGAATGTTATGAAGAGGGATCAGATGATTTGCAATTAATTGCAAAATCCCTCTTTGCCATGCAAATGAACTGAATCCCCCCAAAACAGTTCCACTGCATTTCAGCCCTGCCACAAAAGGACCAGCTAACATCATGTCAGTGATTCTCTCGTTAACACAGGTGTGAGTGTTGACGAGGACAAGACTGGAGATCACTCTGTCATGCTGATTGAGTTTGAATAACAGACTGGAAGCTTCAAAAGGAGGGTGGTGCTTAAAATCATTGTTCTTCCTCTGTCAATCAAGGTTACCTGCAAGGAAACACGTGCCGTCTTCATTGCTTTGCACAAAAAGGGCTTCACAGGCAAGGATACTGCTGCCAGTAAGATTGCACCTAAATCAACCATTTATCGGATCATCAAGAACTTCAAGGAGAGCGGTTCAATTGTTGTGAAGAAGGCTTCAGGGCGCCCAAGAAAGTCCAGCAAGTGCCCGGACCATCTCCTAAAGTTGATTCAGCTGCGGGATCAGGGCACCACCAGTACAGAGCTTGCTCAGGAATGGCAGCAGGCAGGTGTGAGTGCATCTGCACGCACAGTGAGGCAAAGACTTTTGGAGGATGGCCTGGTGTCACGAAGGGCAGAAAAGAAGCCACTACTCTCCAGGAAAAACATCAGGGACAGAATGATATTCTGCAAAAGTTTCAGGGATTGGACTGCTGAGGACTGGGGTAAAGTCATTTTCTCTGATGAATCCCCTTTCCGATTGTTTGGGACATCCGGAACTAAAGCTTGTCCGGAGAAGACAAGGTGAGCGCTAACATCAGTCCTGTGTCATGCCAACAGTAAAGCATCCTGAGACCATTCATGTGTGGGGTTGCTTCTCAGCCAAGGGAGTGGGCTCACTCACAATTTTGCCTAAGAACACTGCCATGAATAAAGAATGGTACCAACACATCCTCCGAGAGCAACTTCTCCCAACCATCCAGGAACAGTTGGTGACGAACGATGCCTTTTCCAGCATGATGGAGCACCTTGCCATAAGGCAAAAGTGATAACTAAGTGGCTCGGGGAACAAAACATCGATATTTTTGGTCCATGGCCAGGAAACTCCCCAGACCTTAATCCCACTGAGAACTTGTGGTCAATCCTCAAAAGGTGGGTGGATAAACAAAAACCCACAAATACTGACAAACTCCAAGCATTTATTATGCAAGAATGGGCAGCCATCAGTCAGGATGTGGCCCAGAAGTTAATTGACAGCATGCCAGAACGGATTGCAGAGGTGTTGAAAAGAAGGGTCACTACTGCAAAAATGTACTCTTTGCATCAACTTCATGTAATTGTCAATAAAAGCCTTTGACACTTCTGAAATGTTTGTAATTATACGTCAGTATTCCATAGAAACATCTTACTAAAATATCTAAAGACACTGAGGCTGCAAACTTTGTGAAAATGTATATTTGTGTCATTCTCAAAAAATTTGGCCACGACTGTACACTCAGCCGGGGCCAGACTAGTTAGAAGGTCAAGCCAATGAGACTAGGTTACAGTTAGAGGCTAACGTCTATTTGGTTAGAGGGTAACGTCTATTTGGTTTTGTTTTTCAATTTCACATGAGATACAGGCTACTCATTTTGGCCAGTCCAGTGGATGCCTCTGAAATAAGATCATGTTATGGTTGATTATGAAGCATGAAGTCTAAATGACTTAATATGTCTCTACTCCCTCCCTCCCTCCCTCCCTCCCTCCCTCCCTCCCTCCCTCCCTCCCTCCCTCCCTCCCTCCCTCCCTCCCTCCCTCCCTCCCTCCCTCCACAGCCATGATGCCTATAACCCAGGACAAGCGTGTGTCCATGGGTCTGAATGGAGACCTGTATTTCTCTAATGTGCTGGCTAAAGACTCCCACACAGACTACAGCTGCAACGCCCGATTCCTCTTCACACACACTATCCAGCAGAAGAACCCCTTCACACTCAAAGTGCAGACCAGTAAGTAGGCTACACACACACACACACTCACACACACACACACACACACACACACATAGGTGCGTGCACGCAGACGCACACATGAGCCCACGCACGCACCCACACACACACACACACACACACACACACACACACACACACACACACACACACACACACACACACACACACACACACACACACAGGCTTTGAATGTAGCCATGGTCTATTGCTCTGTTCAGATGGGATCATTACCTGGTCAACCAGTGTGCCTCATATTATACACTTAGTGTAGAGAGTAGATTGACCAGGTGAAAGCTATGATCCCTTATTGATGTCACTTGTTAAATCCACTTCAATCAGTGTAGATGAAGGGGAGGAGACAGATTAAATAAGGATTTTTAAGCCTTGAGACAATTGAGACATGGATTGTGTATGTGTGCAATTCACAGGGTGAATGGGCAAGACAAAAGATTTAAGGGCCTTTGATGGTAGCTTTTCACGCTCAACAGTTTCCCATGTGTATCAAGAATGGTCCACCACACAAAGGACATCCAGCCAACATGACACAACTGTGGGAAGCATTTGAGTCAACATGGGCCAGCATCCCCGTGGAAAGCTTTCTACACCTTGTTGGGTCCATTCCCCAACGAATTAAGACTTGTTCTGTGGGCAAAAGGGGGTGCAATTCAATATTCCCAATGTTTTGTACTTTCAGTGTATATGAGAAATATGATGCCTCCATCTACAGGTGGCCTGGTGCCATGACATGTACAATATTTCATCAGGACATTCTCCTTTGTTCCTCAGTGTGAGCTGTTGTGCCTGTGTTCTCCTCCAGCAGTGATTGTCGTCTACGTGTCCTGGAAGCTGCTTTCTTTACAGTTGACATTAAAGTTGATATCTCTCTTTTTCTGAAGCAGGGACGAAAGCAGCTCTTCAGTTTCTACGATTTTCTTAGAGCTGGAAAGGCTATGTAGTTGGCATGCGTGTGTGTGCACAATTGTGTGTGTGTGTGTGTGTGTGTGTGTGTGTGTGTGTGTGTGTGTGTGTGTGTGTGTGTGTGTGTGCGCGAGTGCATGTACGTGCGTGCGTGCATGTTTGTGTGTTTACGTGTGTGTTTGCGTGTTCTGCATGCTGACTGCTGTGTGTGTGTGTTTTCAGAGGAGCCGTATAATGACACTTCCTCTGTCAACTCCACTGACCCGTACGGTGGTGAGTCTAGTCCAGACACACTCTCTTCCTTTTCACCCCCAGCAGTACCGTGTCACTCTCATAACACCATTCTACCACTGTAGTCTAGCCTGCACATGCTAACCAGTCAGTTGAATGACTCAGTTATCAACAAAGCTAGCACCGTATAGCCTAGCCTGTTAATCCTTCAGCTCAATGGATTTGCGACCAACATAGCTAGCTAACACAGCTAACAACACATCCTAGCCTCAATGGATGCTGTTAGCAACCTTTTTCACAGACTGATATTGCTTTTTATAGCAGAGACTTTAACCTCAACCCTGGCCTCATAACCAGCCAGCTCAGCCTTACTAAACTCAATTTAATTCAAGTGTGGGGTGTTTTATTTACCCACCCTGCTGTTTTCAATGACACTCACCCTGACCAAGACCTCTCACTGACAGAATACAACCGTGTTGATTTGCCCATAAGGTCCTTTATCCTAGCATAACCTCTAATTCTCCCTTCAGCTGACTCATTGCATATGCGGTAACTCAGCAGCTGTACAGACAAAAGGCCAGTTTGTTCCTTAACTCAACCAATGTCAAGCCTGGCTTTAGAGCCCCTCCAAACTAAGTCAGTGGTGACAGTAGAGCTTTTGAGAATCTCCCTGTGGTACTCTAGAGGCTAGCACTGCAAAAAAAAGTGATTAGAAAAGGTCTGTTCTCTGACATCCTCTTGGTCTCTCTGTTCTCTGACATCCCCTTGGTCTCTCTGTTCCTAGGCCATCGTTGAAAATAATAATTTGTTCTTCAAATTAACTGACTTGCCTAGTTAAATAATGGTCAAATAAGAATAAATGAAATTACCTCCTACTGCTTCTACTCCTACTGCTTATCATAAAGCCCTTAACCCAAGCCCAATCCACAGCCAGCCTATATAGCCAGAGGGGGAACCAGTGGCATATGTTCTAACTACTCTGGCTCTAGGGAGTAGGCCTGGGAGGGGTGGCATGTGTACCATTGTGAGGCGACTCTCATAGGAACAAAATGGGGACAGACACCGTGACCCTCTTTGGGACGGTCGTGTGGCAGAGGTATAAGAGAGGGATTATCCTAAACCATGCATGCAAGAAATAGCATCTGTATTCATGATATGTTCATTAATAGTTATAAGCTTGCAAATGCAAATGTGCACGTATGCGTGGTCACACACACACAGAGAGAGGATGGGAGCGGGTTGGAGCTGTACCACCTGTCTCTCTTACACACACACACGCACGCACACACACACGCACGCACGCACACACACACACACACACACACACACACACACACACACACACACACACACACACACACACACACAGTTGTACTAAGCTTATCCCTGGGGGCTAGGTCTAGTTTTCCTCAGGGGTTGCAGTGCACCATGGGAGGATCCCGCTCAAGCGGTGCCATTGGCTACACGTTGCCATGGCTGCGCGTTGCCACGGCTATAATGTCACTTGTCGCGGTTATGGCGTACATATGTCCTCTGCCAGTTGTCTGCACTAATCCCAGAGACCCTCTCTCTCCTCTCCAAGTGTCACTAACAATAGCACATCTCTGTTTTCAGTGCTCTGGAGATGCTAACTGCTAACACATGCTTTAATCCCATACAGATCAGATCTGCATCACGAAAGAAGCTAACGTGTGCCTGGTTCATTATAGCTCTGTTACTCTTAAGCTAATTCTGTTTACTGTGGGCTAACCTTCTAACTTACCCAACCTAATGTATTTAGTGTTTGGTAACACTGACTTTGGGCATAGATGTTTTAATGTGTTTACTGTTTGAGGAAATGCTGTATTTATATGCGTATGATTTTTGAGTTGGTGGGTAAGTATAATACGTATATAGTAAATCTATAATGAATTGAAATGGATCTGAGGTGGGTTTTGGTCAAGTGCAACGCAACAAGCAGTTAAACAGCTCACAGCCACAAGTGTGGTACTATTCCTACTGATCTATGTGTAAACACAACATGCCTCACTCAACATTTCTGCTACATTGTCTTTAAGAGTATAAATCCCTTAATGACCGAACTCTGAACCTGACTCAGAGCTCAGAAGGTTCTGGAAGGGATCCAAACGTTGAAGGGATTTAACATCGGCTAAATGCTTAAGCCATGCACTGGGGTTGTTACATGAAGCACACCACTGAAATATATGAACTCAGTGGCCCGATATATGCTCTTTTAACTATATCAAAGGATTTCCTTCTAAGCAGAGAAGGAAAGGGAATAAGAAGCAATATGTTTTCTCTGTGATTCATCAGGACTGGTTTTGATGTCAGTCTTTTTTTATTTAGAGTCTCTGGTCTCAGTTCACGTAATTGTGATTCTCTGGCGGACTGAAAGTGGGAGATCAATGCTGTTGTTGTTTCTTCTTCTCTGGTTTAAATGGCTGCCCTCCAGGGGGGGTGAGAGACAAAGGAACAACTAACAGGGTGATATGGCTACGGAACAAACCGGAACACAAGCCAAAGCTAAGGGGGGCAACTGAAAGATAACGATGAGAACATTCTACGGATGTAGATGAACCGTTTCATCCGTTTGCTTGGCAGAGACGCTGGGCATGGAAGCGTGTAAATAATAAACCGATTAGTTTGTGCTCTGTCTCATATCTTTATAAGGAGCTGGTACACCTACTGTGTCGGAAGTGACTCATGGATTAAACATAAACTCCAATCATTGTGTTTGATTAGAATTGAGATGAAGGTGAATGTATTGTGTGGGTGTGTTAACCCCTTCCTCTCCTGTCCCCAGGTCGTAAGGTAGCAGAGACCACCCCTAACTTCCTCTCCCCCACGGGGACTGACAGCTCGAGGATGGTGATGAGAGGAGAAAAGCTAAAGCTGGAGTGTATCGCTTCCGGAGTGTGAGTGGCGGAAACACGCACACACACACACACACACACACACACACACACACACACACACACACACACACACACACACACACACACACACACACTATCTTTTATCAGGAAAAAGAACACCTCATCTCACCCCCTATTCCCTCTCCCATCTCACCCACTCTTTCCCTTCCCTCCCTCCCTCTCTCAGTCCAACTCCCAGTATAAAGTGGTTTAAGAAGGGGGGAGACCTGAACCAGAAGGTGAAACTAGACAACTTCAATAAGACTCTGCGTATCGACAGTGTGTCAGAGGAGGACGCAGGGGAGTACATGTGTATGGCCAACAATCAGATAGGAAGCATCCGACACTCCATCTACGTCCAGGTTAAAGGTAAGGAGGGGACGGGTGTGTGTGTGTGTTGCCATACATGTGAGCGTCCGGGTGGGTGTTGCATGTGTTTTGCGTACGTGCGTGTCGATCTGTTTGGTTGACCATCTGACCAATGGCGTCTCTTGTACCCAACAGCGGCTCCCTATTGGCTGGACCAGCCGTCCAATCTGGTGCTAGCGCCGGATGAGAACGGTCGTCTGGTGTGTCGGGCCAATGGAAACCCCAAACCTCACATCCAGTGGCTGGTCAACGGAGAGCCGATCGAGAGCAATAGTGAGTCCTTCACAACCCATTCAACATCATTCATCAGCCATGGAAATACTATCAAAATAAGCCAACTCAAACCAGCTGCTTCCACATCCAGCCTGTTTTTACATTTTACATTCTCTCTCTTTCTCTGCCTCTCTTTTCTCTCTCTCTCCTCCTTTCTCCTCCTCTTCCAGGCTCCTTGCCCAACCCTAGCAGAACGGTGGCAGGTGACACCATCATGTTCCGCTCCGTTCAGATCGGCAGCAGCGCTGTGTACCAGTGTAATGCATCCAATGACCATGGTTACTTGCTGGCCAACGCATTCATTAGCATACTGGGTAAGAAAGAGAGTGGTGATGATGGTTATGATGATGAGTAATGAAGCTATAATTAAATGGGACTAAATATGTAAATGTATTATGTCTCTCTCTCTTCCTCTCCCTCTCTTCCTCTCTCTTTCTCTCTCTCCCTCTCTTCCTCCCTCCCTCTCTCTCTCTCTGTCTCTCTCTCTCTTCTTCTCTCTCTGTAGACATGGCCCCCAGAATGCTGGGTCCTAAGAACCAGCTGATAAAGGTGATAGAGAACAACAGAACCTTCCTGGACTGTCCCTATTTTGGCTCGCCACTTCCTGAGCTACGCTGGTGAGTTTAGTTTAGTTTATTAGGATCTCCATTAGCTGTAGTGCAACAGCTACTCTTCCAGTGGTCCACACAAAACAAAATGCATATACTAGTGAGTATGGAAAGAAAGACCCAGATAGAATAGATACCTTACCTCCTGAGGAGATATGAGTGCAAAAAGTTTAAAAGTTGTGTGTGTGGGTACGTGTATGGATGTGCGTGTCAGGGGTTGGAACCACATTTTTTTTCAATTGTTTTGTTCTGAACTGAACCACTATTTTTGGGGGGTTCCGTTACACTCTTCCGACTAGTAAAATAGTGTTCTGAACTGGTTCGAACCCCCCAAAAAGTACTGGTTTATATTGTTTCTTTCTGTTCCCTTTTAACCTGTGAAATCAACAGTTGTAGCTCATTAAATTAATCAATCGGTGCGGATAGAGCAGGCAAGCTAGTTGTGTAGATGATGGAGAGACCAACAGAAAATGGACACAATTCAATGGATATCAATCAACAAAGAGGTAAGACTATGCTGTGACTGCAGATGACTGACTTGTGTAGAGTAGCCTATGTGCAAGATGTGACTGAAATTTTACAGGCGGGAAGAGAGTGAGAGGGTTGAGGAACATCTTGAGGCATCTTGTTATGACATGCATTATCTGAGCTAGGTCCACAGAATTATACCTGGGAGCAGCATCTAGGAAGGAACTTTGAATTTCCTTTGAGCTAGCTAGCTAACAAGTTTGAGCTAACTAGCTAACAAGCTTGAACTAGCTAGCTAACAAGCTTGAGCTAGCAAGCTCAAAGGACATTTAAAGTGCCTTCATAGAAGCTGCACCAGAATTAAAAACACTGATTTTCTTTTTGTAGTTAATAAATCCAATGTTAAACGTGATAACTAGGCCTATAATGTTCTTAACTAGCATTGAACAAGTGAATCCATTCTTCTCTACCTAATAAAAAATCTCTCTTCCTATCTTTTCACACTTCTAACGTCAGTATATTAGCTTATGCTTTTAAGGGGGGAGGGGCAGGTAGCCTAAACACACACGGGCACTGGCAGAGATTTTCAGCTTGCAGGCAGACTCTGGAATAAGTTTCTGAGTGACAGAGTGAGGGCTTTGCATAGGAGTGTTGTTGCGTTTTGTTGTGGAACTAGAAAAGAAATGCCTGCAATGTAAAATAACGTTACTAACCGGTTTCCGTGCTTTTAAAATAATGGAACAGTATGGATAATTTTTGTTCCATGTTCCGTTTCTGTTACTTGAAAAAAGCGTGTTTTACGCTGAGTATTTTCCCCCTCTGTGTGTGTGTCCATAAAGGTTTAAGAATGGTCAAGGAAGTGGTCTGGATGGTGGTCACTATCGGGTCTACATCAACGGGACCCTAGAGATCAAGCGTGCACGGGCTGAGGACCAGGGGACCTACACCTGCGTGGCCAGCAACATCCTGGGCAAGGAGGAGAACCAGGTCCGCCTGGAGGTCAAAGGTTAGAGAGCAACCAATCACATCACAGCACACCATCCTTCTTCTTCCTCGGTGCCAAATAGTCCCTGTGTTGTCGCCAAACAGTTCTAAGTGCCTTATCAACCCATGTGATTTTGGATTGAATCTTCCATCCTCTCTAAAGATTTGTATCACACCTCGGACCTTTCCTTTCTCAGAGCAGACGACGTTACTTAGAGGTTCGCATTGGACATTCATATTCAGCAGTGCATTTCTCATTCATCCCATGTCATAAGAAAGTGGCCTTAATAACATCCCATATCATGAGAAAGCAACTGTTCATATTATTGAGTTGCAGCTGATCGGAAATTCCACAAATGTGTTTGTCAGGAATCAAGGAGGACATTGCCTTCCCTATATCCCCACTTATTGTCTCGGATATGCATGCGTGTGTGTTGTTTCCCGGGTGTGTTTCAGAGCCGACACGTATTGTCAGGGCTCCAGAGCACCAGTCAGCCATCAGAGGCACCATGGCTCGTTTCGACTGCCGGGTCAAATCAGACCTCACCCTGCCCATCACTGTTACCTGGCTAAAGGATGACAAGCCTCTCTCCCTGGGATCGAGGTAAAACACACCCCAAAACACAATCAACAACAGATTTCTGTAACTTTGTTGTCCCCTGTGTGGTATGTGATGAATTGTACACTATTGATCTATAGTAAGGTAAAGTTAAAATGTGATAATGTTGTGATAATGTTGTAATAATGTTGTAATAAGTACTATGGTAAACGCCGTTTACACACCTTTTTTATTTTGCGTGAGCGTTTACCTATGGCAGAAAACATACATACAAACTATAGGGAGCCTTATTATATTATATTACATTATTATATATATATTATTATACCTTATTGACCACAATTGGTGATTCTGTTAGCACTGTATCATTGGCTGTAATAGTTAATTGTTTCCAATAGTTCAAGCACAGTAATATTTTCCCTTCCTTGTCTATGCACTGTAGGTTGAAGAAGGATGAGGATTCTCTGTCCATCCCCAATGTCCATGAGGGAGATGAGGGAACATACACCTGCACTGTTAAAACAGAGATTGACCAAGACACTGCCTCGGCACGCCTTACTGTGTTAGGTACACACACACACACACACACACACACACACACACACACACACACACACACACACACACACACACTCTCGCCCTACAAGACCCAGCTACATAAACCAACATGGATTGGTTCAACATTGATTTGAAAATGGTCTACTTTCATTCTACAAATCATCTTCTCATCAACCCACATCTTCTTAACGTTGTAGTTAGCCCTGCATAGATAACACTATAATACATGAAATTGTTTTATGTCACTGAATTTACTCTCATTATTGACTTCTATCAGACTCCTGCTACTAATAGTTTGTAGGTCGTCAGCATCGGTGGTGGATCGTACTGCGTATGTTTCCTGGTTGTATAGTTGTAGTGCTTCCGGGTGAAGTTTCCCCTAGATACAGATCTAGGATCAGTCTCCCCTCTTCCAATTCTATCCTTAACCACTAGTCAGGAAAATGCTAAACTGACCCAAGATTAGCGTCTAAGGGCAACTTCACCCTACACCAGTTGTAGTACTGTAGTGGATGGGTTTCCTCCACTGTACTAATGCTCTGACTAACCTCTAACCTTTAACCTCTGACCTTTACCCCCCTGCCCCCCTCACAGAGGACGCCTCCCTGTCTCCCTCACAGTCTAGTGTCTTGCCTACAGGTAACATCCGTGGCCTTTTCTACCACTCTCTCTCTCTCTCTCTCTCTCTCTCTCTCTCTCTGTGTGTGTGTATTTTCTATCTTTTTTGCTCTCTCTTCACTCTAATAAGCATCACAGTGGTTCGTTTGGACTATTGCTTCCTAATGCCAAAGGAATGAATGCAGTGTGTAAGAGATATGAGTATAAATATGCCTATGGCTGAAAGGGTGTATGTTTGTGCATCCGTGTGTGTGTGTGTGTGCGTGTATTTGGGAAGTATTCAGACACCTTGACTTTTTTCACAGTTTGTTACGTTACAGCCTTATTCTAAAATGAATTAAATAAAACATTTTCCTCATCAGTCTACACACAATAACCCATCATGAGAAAGTGAAAACCATTTTTTAGAAATGTTAGCAAATGTTATAAATCAGGAATATCTTATTTACATAAGTATTCAGACTCTTTGCTATTAGTCTCTCGAAATTGAGCTCAGTTGGATCCTGTTTCCATTGATTACCTGTGGTAAATTCGATTGATTTAACATTATTTGGAAAGGCACACACCTGTCTATATAAGGTCCCACAGTTGACAGTGCATGTCAGAGCAAAAACCAAGCCATGAGGTCAAAGGAATTGTCCATAGAGCTCCGAGACAGGATTGTGTCGAGGCACAGATCTGGGGAAGGGTACCAAAACAGGGAGGTGACCAAGAACCCGATGGCCACTCTGACAGAGCTCCAGAGTTCCTCTGTGGAGCTGGGGGAACCATTTCTGCAGCACTCCACCAATCAGGCCTTTATGGTAGAAAAAAAAAAGAATTAATCCATTTAAGAATAAGGCTGTAACGTAACAAAATGTGGAAAATACTTTCTGAATGCACTATACGTGTGTGTGCGTACCAGTGTGTTTGGTTGCGTGTCTGTGTGCGTATGAGTGTGTCTGTGCATGCATGTGCACGTGCTGGTGTGTGTGTCAATATGCGTGTGTGCATGAGTGTGTGTTTGCTTGAAGGCATGTGTTGTGTGTTTGTGATTGTGTACCATCTAACCCTATGGCCCTCCTGTGTGTAGACCGTCCTGACTCTCCCATGGACCTGGAGCTGTCTGACCCTGAAGAACGCAACGTACGACTCACCTGGATACCTGGAGATGATCACAACAGCCCCGTCACATGTAAATACACACACGCGCGCACACACTTCACACAAAGTAACATCACACGTAAATACACACACACACACACACACACACACACACACACACACACACACACACACACACACACACACACACACACACACACACACACAAGACTACTTCCCAGTGTAACCCCAATACATACATTCAACCGTTCCATGGCTTGTCACACCTCTTCCCTGCAGTGTTCGTGGTTCAGTTTGAGGAGGACCGTTGGGAGTCAGGCAAGTGGCAGAACCTGTCTAGTTATCCCGGAGACTTCAACTCTGTCATCCTGGAGCTCTCTCCTTTTGTCAACTACCAGTTCAGAGTCATCGCTGTCAATTCTGTGGGCCAGAGCCGCCCCAGCTATCCCTCGCAACGATACCAGACCAGCGGAGCCCGTGAGTCAGACACCGGGAGGGAGAGAGGGGATGGATGGGGGTAGGGATAAGGGAATTTAGGAGGATGTTCGACCAGATCTTTCTCCAGCCAATCCTCACCATAATACTAGTGGGTTATCAAGGAGGATAATAGAGGGAACGAGGGAGGGTGAAGGGAGGGCAGGTGGGGGTGTCTTTTTTAGGAGTTCTGTGAAATATACAGGTCAAATAAATGTTTCACAGAGGTCAAGTAACAGACAACAGTCAACATCAACTGTTCTGAGGAGACTGTGTGAATCAGGCTTTCATTGTCGAATTGCTGCACAGAAACCACTACTAAAGGACACCAATAAGAAGAAGATAATGCTTGGGGCAAGAAATACATGAGCAATGGACATTAGACCGGTGGAAATTTGTCCTTTGGTCCTTTGGTTCGAACCGCCATGCCTTTGTGAGACGCGGTGTGGGTGAACGGATGATCTCCGCATGTGTGTTTTCCACCGTAAAGCATGGAGGAGGATGTGTTATGGTGTGGGGGTGCATTGCTGGTGACACTGTCTGTGACTATTTTGGATTCAAGGCACACTTAAGCAGCATTGCTACCACCTCATTCTTCAGCGATGCGCCATCCCATTTGGTTTGCGCTTAGTGGGACTATCATTTGTTTAACAACAGGACAATGACCCAGCACACCTCCAGACTGTGTAAGGGCTATTTGACTAAGAAGGAGAGTGATGGAATGCTGCATCAGATGACCTGGCCTCCACAATCCCCAACCTCAACCAAATTGAGATGGTTTGGGATGAGTTGGGCCGCAGAGTGAAGGAAAAGCAGCCAACAAGTGCTCAGCATATGTGGGAACTCCTTCAAGACTGCTGGAAAAGCATTCCAGGTGAAGGTGGTTGAGAGAATGCCAAGAGTGTGCAAAGCTGTCATCAAGGAAAAGGGTGGCTATTTGAAGAATCTCAAATACAAAATAGAATTGAATTTGTTTAACACCTTTTTGGTTACTACAATATTCCATGTGTTATTTCATAGTTTTGATGTCTTCACTATTATTCTACAATGTAGAAAATAGTAAAAATAAGGAAAAACCCTTGAATGAGTAGGTGTTCTAAAACTTTTGACGGTAGTGTATTTTAGCCCGAGAGATGACATGTGTCCCTGTGTGTTTTAGCTCCAGATACTATCCCTAGAGGCCTGAAAGGCTGGGGCACCAAGAAGAACAACATGGAGATCAGCTGGGAGGTGAGAGACAGAAAGAGGATCATAGCAGGGACTGATGCCATGGTTTCACCCATTACCCTTCATGAGGAGCCATGACACCCTCAATGGCAAGGTTGTTTCAGCCAGTAAAAACTAGACTAACGTGTGTGTCTTTTTGTGCTTTCCAGCCCTTGTTGGACACAGAGCGAAACGGACCTAACCTGCACTACTCGGTGTGGTGGCGACGGAAGGATACGGGGGAGGAATGGAGTAATGTGACTACAGTGGGTGCAAAGCACATTGTCCACGACACAGAGACCTACGTACCCTATGAGATCAAACTGCAGGCTGTGAATGACTTTGGACTGGGAGGCGAGTCCAACATCATCATAGGATACTCTGGGGAGGACAGTACGTACCCACACAAACCTACATACACATGAAGCCACGTTTCTTTACCATTCATCATCTTTTTGGAACGAGCAAATGTTAGCTCTCGTCTCTCTCTTCTTTCTCTCTCGTCATGCTGATGATCTCCTACCTGTGTCTACCTCCAGAGCCCACAGCCCCTCCCACTGACCTGCGAGTATCTAAGATTGACAGCACCAAGGTCAATGTCCACTGGACCCCAGTAGATCCCAGCACTGTATTGGGAGAGTTCAAGGAGTACAGGGTGGGAACTGTAGCCCACTACACACATACACACACACACACGCACACGCACACACGGCACACACACACGGCACACACACACACGCACGTGCACGCACGCACGCACACACGCACACACACACGGCACACACACACGGCACACACACACGGCACACGTGGGCACAGACAGACATACATACAGACACACCATGTGTTTCTACCACCCTGTGATGACAGTGTGTGTGGGCCCTCTCTCTCAGGTGTACTACTGGCGTGAGGGCAGCATGGTGAAGGGTCTGCGTGTGAATAAAGAGAAGAAGACTAAAGGGTTCTACAGTACCGTGGCCCAGCCTACTGGCATACTGACAGACCTACAGCCATACAGCCACTACCGCATATACATGGTGGTCGCCAACAATCGCTACGAGGGACCGCCTAGCAACCATGTGGAGTTCCGTACCAAGGAAGGAGGTGAGACAGGGAGAGAGAAGGACAACTCCAACTATCATACAGTCCATTGGACAAATGATTTTCACACTCTCTCCTACACCTACCAACTCTCTCCCTCTTTCTCTCTCCCACGCTCTCCCTCATTCTAACATCCTCCATCTCTCTTCATTTCTATCCTTCCCCCTCTCTTTCCCTCTCTCCCCTGTGTGTTTAGTGCCAGAAGCTCCTAAGTTCTTTAAGATCATCCAGCGGAGTACAGATGTTATCCACCTGGAGTGGGACAAACCCCTGGAGCCTAACGGCATTCTGATTGGATATAAACTCAACTACCAGACAGGTGAGCCCTTCTGATTGGATACCCACTCAAAAGACAGAGAGGGGAGCTCTTCTGATTGGATACCCACTCAAAAGACAGAGAGGGGTGCTCTTCTGATTGGCTACCCAGTCAAGTACCAGAAAGGTGAGCACTTCTGATTGGTTAGTTACACAGTCAAACGACAGACACGTTATCAGTTCAGCGGTATACACTGCACAAGAACTTTGGGTAGAAGGTCGGAAAGGTCTTTCTAATTCCTCTAGATAATGACGCCGGAGGAGATGGCTGCCGTTTTATGGTCTTCTAACCAATTGTGCTATTGTGTGTGTTTTTTTTGCGTTATTTGTTATTTATTTTGTACATGATGTTTCTACCACCGTCCCTTATGACCGAAAAGTGCTTCTAGATATCAGGACAGTGATTACTCACATCGTCATGGAAGAAGAGTTTTTTTCTTTAACGAGTCGGGCACAAAGGATTTTTTTCAGATGCCCGACAATGCCCAAAACCCTGTGCTTCGCATGAGAAGGAGACGGAGATATCGGGATGTATGTCAGGGTGCCTTGTAAGGATCTGAAGGCGAGTGGGAAATCTGCCTCTACCATCAGCACTATTAGCCAACGTACAATCATTGGATAACAAAATAGACGAACTACGATCACGAATACCCTACCAACAGGACATTAAAAACTGTAATTCTTATGTTTCACTGTGTCGTGGCTGAATGACAAATGGATAAAATACAGCTGCCCGGTTTTACACTGCAGCCGCCTTCGGTAAGACAAGGGGTAACGGTCTGTGTATATTTGTAAACAACAGCTGGGGCACAAAATCTAATAGTAAGGGAGTCTCAAGGTTTTGCTCGCCTGAGGTAGAGTATCTCATGATAAGCTGTAGACCACACTATTTACCAAGATAGTTTGAATCTATATTCTTCGTAGCTGTCTATTTACCTCCACAAACCGATGCTGGCACTAAGACCACACTCAATGAGCTGTATAGGGCCATAAGCGAACAGGAAAACGCTCGTCCAGAGGCGGCGCTCCTAGTGGCCGTGGACTTTAATGAAAGGAAACTTAAATCCGTTTCCCTAATTTCTAACAGCATGTTAAATGTGCAACCAGAGGGGGAAAAACTCTAGACCACATTTAATCCACACACAGAGACGCATACAAAGCTCTCCCTCACCATCCATTTGGCAAATCTGACCATATTTATATCTTCCTGATTCCTGCTTACAAGCAAAAATTTAAGCAAGAAACCCCAGTTACTCAGTCAATAAAGATGTGGTCAGATGACGCAGATGCTATGCTACAAACTGTTTTGCTAGCACAGACTGGAATATGTTCCGGGATTCTTCCAATGGCAATGAGGAGTACACCACATCAGTCACTGGCTTCATCAATAGGTGCATTGAGGAAGTCGTCCCCACGGTGACTGTACGTACATACCCCAACCAGAAGCCATGGATTACAGGCAACATCCGCACTGAGCTAAAGGGTAGTGCTGCCGCTTTCAAGGAGCGGAACTCTAACCTGGAAGCTTATAAGAACTCCCTCTATGCCCTCCGACGAATCATCAAACAGGCAAAGCGTCAATACAGGACTATGATTTAATCATACTACACCGACTCCGACTCTCGTCGGATGTGGCAGGATTTGCAAACTATTACAGATTGCAAAGGAAAGCACAGCCGCGAGCTGCCCAGTGACACGAGCCTACCAGACAAGCTAAATTACTTCTATGCTCGCTTCGAGGCAAGCAACACTGAAGCATGCATGAGAGCATCAGCTGTTCAGGACGACTGTGTGATCACACTCTCTGTAGCCAATGTAAGACCTTTAAACAGGTCAACATTCACAAGGCTGCAGGGCCAGACGGATTACCAGGACGTGTATTCCGAGCATGCACTGGCCAACTGGCAAGTGTCTTCACTGACATTTTCAACCTCTCCCTGACTGAGTCTGTAATACCTACATGTTTCAAGCAGACCACCATAGTCCCTCAGCGTTCAACACTCTAGTGCCCTCAAAGCTCATCACTACGCTAATGACACTGGGACTAAACACCTCCCTCTGCAATTGGAACCTGGACTTCCTAACGGTCTGCCCCAGGTGGTAAGGGTAGGTAACAACACATACGCCACACTGATCCTCAACACGGGGGTCCCTTGGGTGCATGCTCAGTCCACTCCACAACTCCACCACCATCATTAAGTTTGCTGAGAACATAACAATTGTAGGCCTGACAACGATGAGACAGCCTATAGGAAGGAGGTGGTGTGGTGCCAGGATAACAACCTCTCCCTCGATGTGATCAAGACAAAGGAGATGATTGTGGACTACAGAAAAAGGAGGACTGAGCACGCCCCCATTCTCATCGTCGGGGGTGTAGTGGAGCAGGTTGAGAGCTTCAACTTCCCTGGTGTCCACATCACCAACAAACTATCATGGTCCAAGCACACCAACACAGCCGTGAAGAGGGTACGACAAAGCCTATTCCCCCTCAGGAGACTGAAAAGATTTGGCATGGGTCCTCAGATCCTCAAAACGTGGTTGCATCACTGCCTTATATGGCAACTGGTCGGCCTCCAGAGGGTAGTGCGTACGGCCCAGTACATCACTGGGGCCAAGTTGCATGCCATCCAGGACCTTTATTCCAGGTGGTGTCAGAGGAAGGGCCTAAAAATTGTCAAAGACTCCAGCCACCCTACCTCACGACAAGCGTCATCGGAGCTCCAAGTCTAGGTCCAAAAGTCGTCTTAACAGTTTCTACCCCCAAGCCATAAGACTCCTGAACATCTAATCAAAATGGATACCTAGACTATTTGCATTTCCCCCCGCCCCCCGTTTATGCTGCTGCTACTCTCTGTTAATTAATTATCTATGCATATCTATGCATAATTATCTATGCATAATATGTACATATTACCTAAATTACCTTGACTAACCTGTGCCCCTGCACATTGACTCCATATAGCCTCGTGTCTGTTATTTTTCTGCTGCTCTTCAATTATAATTTTTTTATATGATCTATTTTTGACTTCTTAGGGATCAAATCCCATTAACGGGATCGATTTGACAACATCCGGTGAAATGGCAGAGCGCCAAATTCTAATTAAATTATTAGAAATATTTTACTTTCATACAATCACACATACAATACACCAAATTAAAGCTTTACTTCTTGTTAAGCCACCGCGTCAGATTTCAAAAAGGCTTTATGGCGAAAGCAAACCATGCTATTATCTGAGGACAGCACCCCATCAAACAAACACAGACAATCATATTTCATCCCGCCAGGCGCGACACAAAACTGAAAACTGAAGATCCTCTTTTGTTGGCACTCCAATATGTCCCATAAACATCACAAATGGTCCTTTTGTTTGATTAATTCCGTCATTATATCTCCAAAATGTCCATTTATTTGGTGCGTTTGATCCAGAAAAACACTGTTTCAATCTCGTGCAATATGACTACAAAATATCTAATAAATTACCTGTAATCTTTGTTCAAACATTTCAAACAACTTTCTTAATACAACTTTAGGTATTTTTTAACGTAAATAATCGATCAAATTTAAGACAGGATAAACTGCGTTCAATAGCAGATAAAAACAAAATAGAGCGAGTTCTCAGGTCATGCGCCCCAACCACAACAGTACACTACACTCGACCCTCGTTCTAAACAGCCCTACTTCTTCATTTCTGAAAGGAAAAACATCAACCAATTTCTAAAGACTGCTGACATCTAGTGGAAGCGATAGGAACTGCAAGCAAGTGCATTAGAAATCTAGATCCCCATAAAAAAACAAATTGAAAAGAGAGTGACCACAACAACAACAAAAAATCCTGGTTGGTTTGTCCTCGGGGTTTCGCCTGCAAAATAAGTTCTGTTATAATATGCATATCTGGGCCTGAGTAGCAAGCAGTTTACTTTGGGAACGCTTTTCATCTGGACGTGAAAATACCGCCCCCTAGCCTAGAGAGGTTAACGCTTCTTTTTTTTAACTCCATTGTTGGTTAAGGGCTTGTAAGTAATCATTTCACTGTAATGTCTACACCTGTTGTATTCGGTGCATGTGACAAATACGATTTGATGTGAAATAAGTGATAATGGTCCTGTAGGCCATCATTGTAAATAATAAGTTGTCCTTAACTGACTTGCCTAGTTAAATATAAGTTAAATAATTTTGTATTTTTGTTATAATAATGCCCGAGAAGCCGGTGTTTGGAGGATCTACTGGCACCGTATCCTCCAAACACCGGCTTCGAGGGCATTATCACTTTTATACAATAGGTTGCCAACATATTCAAATAATGATTGACATATTTTAATTAAAAACTTCATTTTGATGAATTTTTTCATACTATTTCATCCTTCCACAATATATATATATATATATATATATATATATATATATATGAACGTTGCGATGATAGACAGTTAAGTGTTTTTACAGTAGCTGCATGACTGTTACCTGACCAGCTGACTGACTGTGTGTGTTCTTGTAGTGAATGGGTCGCGTGTAGGCCTTATGCAGATGCAGAGTTTCCTACCTAACGTGACAACGTACACACTCCGCCTGCCCGAACGAGCCATCCGCTATAAGTTCTACCTGGCGGCCCTCACACAGGTGGGAGCAGGGGAGGTCTATGCTGAGGAGTCTCCACACTTCACCAATGAGGGTAAGTCCACACTGCCTACACAGCACACACACACACACACACACACACACACACACACACACACACACACACACACACACCTCAATCTTTACTCATACACACATACACACATGCTCATGCGCACACACACACACACACACTTGCGCACACACACACACTTACACACACATACACACATAAATCCTTACTCAACAAACTTCTCTTACTCGCATACCATTCTTACTCAATACCATTCTTATTCACGCACGCACACACACAGACACACACACACACACACACACACACACACACACACACACACACACACACACACACACACACACACACACACACACACACACACACACACACACACACACACACACAGAGTCAACTCTGACTTTTAACGCTGTTACACACAGTCACGTTTTTGTTTACTTCAGGTAAGTGGTGTACGGCTGTTTTTTGATATGCAGAATGTCACCAGCTTGCATGGTCAAGTCTTTCCTGGGGCACCTTTTAATTCTTCAGTAATGTGGTACGCTGGGTAATGTAGGATTAACAGGTTATTGTTGAGAAGACATGAAACAGATAACCAGAACAGATCTACACAGATTTTTATTCATTCACTGTTTAGGATGACAAATTTCACAAAGACTGAATGAAAAAGTTAAACCATCTACGCTATGCAGACACAGAAATGTGTGCTAAAAGAAGAAAATAAGTTGGCATTTTAAGTCTTAGTTATGTGTGGAAACTGGGTTAGATGTTTGTTAGAGTGTCTGTGCAGCTAGTTGACACGGTAGAATGTGTCAAGTGAGGCCAACCGAAAAGGCTTGGAAAGATCAGTGACTTCAGCCTACTGCAGCTCGGCAGCAAACACATAACTCTTTGTCACACTGGCACCCATTCAACATATATAACACATTCACACTTGTGCACAGTGTGTGCAGCAGTGGTCAATGGGTTACGATGAGCACACAAACGGGTGCACACACACACACACACACACACACACACACACACACACACACACTTGGTGTTAGTAGTGATAAATGCAAAATCACCCAGTGTTCTCCTTCTTGGCATGTCTCCTCTCTGTCGTTGTGCTCTTTTGTCAGAATGTTCTCTTTCTCTTCTCGTTTCTCTCTCTTTGTCTCTCTTCCTCTCCTGTGGTTGATCTTCTGTAGTGTCTTTTAACGCTGTCTTTCTGTCTCCGCCTCTCAGATTCTCACTCTTGTTTTCCCTCCTCCACTCGCTGTCTCACCCTCTTCTGTCTGTCTGTCTGTCTCCCCCTCCCTCTCACCTCACCCCTCCATCTCACCTATCTCCACCTCCATGTTGCCTGTCTCCACCTCCCTCTTGCCTGTCTCCACCCTCCTCTCGCCTGTCTCCACCTCACTCTCGCCTGTCTCCACTTCCCTCTCGCTTGTGTCCACTTCCCTCTCGCCTGTCTCCACCTCCCTCTCGCCTGTCTCCACCTCCCTCTCTCTTGTCTCCACCTCCCTCTCTCTTGTCTCCACCTCCCTCTCGCCTGTCTCCACCTCCCTCTTGCCTGTCTACACCTCCCTCTCGCTTGTCTCCACCTCCCTCTCTCTTGTCTCCACCTCCCTCTCGCTTGTCTCCACCTCCCTCTCGCTTGTCTCCACCTCCCTCTCGCTTGTCTCCACCTCCCTCCCCCTCCCTCTCACCTGTCTCCCCTCCCTCTCACCTGTATCCCCCTCCCTTTTCCCTCTCCATCTCCCACTCCCTCTCAACCTCCTCTCTGTGTGTCTCTCTCCATGGGTGTTAACAGAAGACTTTTTCAGCTCAGGTACTGACCGCTCGGGTGTAGGTAACGGGAAATGCATAGCCCGTCTGTCTGTCTGCTTGTCTGTCTGTCTATTTTCTATAATTCCTCTCCGACTCTGTCTCAGTCCATTTTTCCAGCAGTGGTGTCCAGTTCAAATGAATGACCATGTCATATTTACGTTTCCTTACCACTTTGCCTCGTCATCATATCATGGGTTTCTACCACCCCCTACTGATGACAGTGGTACAGACCCAGACACCTATCCTAGAGAGAAACTACCCATAGAGGTTAAATAGGGGTTGACAAATCTTACGCCGTAGCTAACAAACAAAACAAATGAGGGGTAACTTTGAGGTCTGTCAAGGGTAAAACCCTGAGGAAAACTAATTTTGAATGTGTATGAGTTCTCGTCAAATCAAGTATACATTAATTACTATTAGATATTTGAGTCAGTAGATACTATATTGAATTAATAGAACAATTAGCAAGTGAATAGCCATATTCAGGACTGGCATTGTCATCTGAAAATATTACAGAGAGCTTAAATAGAGAGCTTTGGACTGTAACCAGAAAGTTATTTGTAATGGACTGAACTGCACTCTACCAAACACTGGCTTCCTCTTTGCCAGCTGTATAACTGTATGTCTGTCTACCTTGTCTGTCATATCTGTCTCTCTGTCTATATCTGTATCTTTCAGTGTACTGTATCTGTGCTTCACTCTGTGCTTTCAGGGATTGAACAAACCCACAGAACTCTCAGGTTCATTTTTGACATTAAAACCTACAGTATTATACACTTATAACTCTCTTATGCACACCTTAAAGGAATGAGTGTAGAAACAACTAACATTATAGTCTCTGCTTCAACCTTTAGTTCTATTTGAGCCACTTTTATAACTCTTATAGCACTTGTATAACAGTTGCAAATCTCGTTATATTCAAGAAGAGTGTAATTTGGCTGTACTGTAGTCCAGGTCAGTATCACCTGTAGCGTAATTGGTATCAACTTGTAGTCGGTATCAACTTCCTGACATTTCTGAGATCTGAACTTTGGCCTGTCACCCAGCTCCAATCCCTGATAGCGCACCTTGCAACTTTAATCATGACAATTACCTGTCCGTCACAAGCCTTGGATCTTGTGTACTGATTGAGTCGACAAAGGGGTTGACCCTCATTACGTGAGGGGGGGGGGCATAGGATGGGGGAGGCTTGCTTACGTTTGTCGTTTGTATGTGGAGATGGGAGCACGTCTCTGGGGGATGGGTGGTGATTTCAAGCTTACACTGCTCTCGCTTGAATGGCTCTCCATCATCAAACGTTCTCTGCTGCTCATTCACTTGCTTGCTCGCTCACTGCTGCTTGCGCTTCAGCTTTCAGCGTGTCACGCATCCATCTCATCCATGTGTGTTTATGTCTTGGCTGGTGAGCATTGCCCCTCTTCTCCCTGATCCCTGTATAAGGGGAAGTCAGAGGTAAGAGATCACTGAGCTTGGGGTTCAACCCCTCTGAAGGGCAATGCCTCTGGTTTATGCCTTTTGACTGAAACAGCCTGGGATTGGCACAGCTTTTTGATTGACATGGCGTGCGCCAATGTGATCTCTGGCTGGCTTTTTAGTATTACCTGGGCAACAGGGGTTCTTGAGCACCTGCCTGCACTGATGCGTTCAAGTTCTCCGCCGCCTTTGCCTCTTCCTCTTCTTCTTCTTTCAAGATTGGCTCTCTCTGGCATGCTGTGTGTCATGGCTGACTTGGGGGTGTATGCATGAGGGAGGGGGGATGGAGGGGTGCAGTTCAACAAATATATGAGTTCAACTGCTCTCTAGTGGGATCCTCCAAATGGAGATGTTCATCAACTGCAAGGTAAAATGAAGAGTAATAAGGTCCTGCGAAGAAGGTCCTACATAGGCCCCTGTATGTTCACCGTAGATAATGTGATGATTCTGCTCAAAATTACGTAAGAAGAACGCACGTCTCCTTTGTATTAGCAGTGTATCTAAGTATGAATTTCCCATAACTTCCTGTTTATTCAATTTGTAAAAAAACACAACCAATAGACCTGCTCTGCGTTGGTTTAGGAAAGGATGGGGATGGATTGATAGTCATAGCAGCATTTAGCCACTTGGGGGCACTGATATTCTACTTCATGGCCCTCAATGTGGGTTGTGTGGATGAATTAAATGATTTATGAATACCCAATCCTATTTTAATCCTGGATATCTGTTGCATCTACCCACACATATAACATATTTTATTATCTTAACTTCTAATGCCTAAAATAAAAAAAATCTATAAATATTATATTTCTGTTGACCTCTTTTGGCTAATTAGACAGTTGCCTTTTCCTTATTTCCGCAACAGTGCTGGTTCTGGGAAATTCCATAGCACCTTTCTGCTCATTGGTTCATTGACTTTCTCTCTGTGTCTCTATTGGTAAATGTGTTTACCTGTGATTTTCCTGCTTTTGTCTTTAACCATGTGCTCTCTTCCCTTGCCCTGTAGTCGAGCCTACAGATGTGTCCGTGTCTACAACTTTCCCTCCACCTCCTCCCACTACTACCGCTGCTACTACAACCATTAGTACCTCAACTACTACTCCCCCTACCACTACTACCACTACTACCACTACTACTACTACTACTACTACCACTACTGCTGCGACTACTGCTACCACTCCTGTGCTGGTTACCAGCACCAAGCAAGCACATACGAATGTGTTGGGTACATACAATAGGCCTACTGTTTCCTTTAGTTGACCTTTAGTTCAGTTGTTTTCTTCTATGGCACCTATGGCATAGATTAAATAGATTTACAATGGATGCACTTTTAAAGGTGTATTGTGTTATTTTTATATCTTGCCCAAGATTAAAGGGACACATTAATAAGCTTTAATTTGAAGCGTTTTGATTGGCTACTCCCTCCTGACCAGAAAGGAAGCATTTGGAGGAACTGGCGGCATTCCAGTATACCACTTCATTACCTTGTCATGTCTCCTTGGAGACAGGATACATGAAATTAAGTCACTTTAATGTATTGGAACGTAACCATTAACTCAACACTGTTCGGTCAGGCTGTGAGAATCCAACATGTAATATTAACAGTTAGAGGGTGTTTGTGGGCCGTTATAATTCTGCCCAGTGCAGTTGATACCTTAACTACTGGGTACCTCCATTACTATTCAAGGCACCTCCATCAGTGTTAATACATTAACTGTGGAGTGGACACAACCAAAAGTGTTGACATCAATGTTGACACTCATTAAAAGTGTTCAAATATAACATTGGTCCAGTCCACTGTTTATAGGGCAACCCTAACCCTAAAACCATTGTGTGATTTACAACCCTGCGTGTGTGGTGTTGTAACACACCCCTCTCTGCTCCACCTTGCCACGCCCCTGACCCCGCCCTGCCCTCTAGTAGGCATGGCTCCTGGGAGTGTGATCTGGAACCTGACGGTGGAGCCTAACAGTAACTACGCTAACGTCAGCTGGAACCACAACTTCCCGGCCGGCAGCAGCGAGTTCCAGCTAGAGTTCACACTGGACAGTAAGATCCACACCCAGAGTTTGTGTCAAGGCTGAGGCTAGACTGTAAGAAAATAACCAGAGTTTGTGTCAGAGCTGAGGCTGGACAATAAGAAAAGACCCAGAGTTTAAGATCCTCAGCCTAGGTCTTATAGTAATGTTCAGAAATGGGTCAAATACACATGTGCACTTGATAAAGCTTGGAGTTTGCAATTTAGGGACTATTTCATTGCTTCCATTGCAAAGGGGGAACTGAATCAAGCCCAGCTCAAGTATTTGAAAGGATTTGACATATGTATTTGACCCAAGTGTGATCATATCTAACAGCTATAGTTCAAAATCCATCCTGGGCAGAAATGTCAATAATAAAGTTCATCTTCAGACAGTCTATCTCTGCAGAGAACCCACGGGGCTTTCTGAAGGGAACGGTGAGGCATTCTTGGGGCAGGAAAAAAACACAAAATGGTGTTAAAAAATCCAGTCCAATTCATGACAGCCCTTCACTCTTGTGGAGAAGCAAGGCTTTTATTCAGAGGCGAGTAAGGCAACATTCTCATCTCTATTCATCTCCACAGAAAGGCAATTTCTGAGAAGAAACTCTCAACTCTCATTTAATTTTGCCTCGGCAGAGCGGAGTTCAGTTACCTATAGAAGTCAGATTAAAATCTGTCTAGCATCCCATAGCTGTAGATGTGGGTGAAGTATATAATATATTCTGTGGCATTTCCATTTGAATAATTAATGTGTTATTGTATAGCACCTCCGGTTTCTATTGCACTTTGATTGCAGGTTTTGAGGTTTTTATTTTTGTATTTTTTTAAATCCCTACTAAAGGCTATGTTAAATTTGTATTTTATTGTGCCCATGTAGGTTATCTGTTGCCAGTTCAAACAGAAGTTAATTTCAGAAAGAAGAGAGAGAGAGAGAGAGAGAGAGAGAGAGAGAGAGAGAGAGAGAGAGAGAGAGAGAGGATGTGTTATTTTACTGGGCGGAAATATACTGTTTAATGAAAAACATTCCTTAAAAGAACTCTATGTGTATGTGTTAAATGATTCTGATTGCAGAAGAGGAAATGTTAGGTGATATTCAAGCATGTGCACACATTTCTATTTTCCCAAACTGTATCAATGGCATACTGTACTTATAACACACAATATACCCCACTTTCTCCCTATGTCTACTGCTCTCTTTCCATCTCTCTCTTTGGAAATGTGGCTTTGTATAGTTCATGTCCATAGTGTATCATGATGTCTTAACTCCCCAAACTGTGCAGTGTGCAACCTTCATAGCTACTACCCAGTATCGAGCTCCTGCATCATCTGGCTGTCCGTCTGGCTGTATGTTTGGTTGTCAGGCTTGGCTTTTCCATTGGCTGTTTAACATTAGAGTCAGTGGGGGGGGGGGGGCATGATGTCTTCATGAACACACACACACACAATTTCCCCGGCAGAGCTATCACTGTGATGATGACTAGCTGTAGTCAGTGGTGTGTATTCTATGCCAGATCTAGATTACAGGCTTGGTCTGCATGCTGCAGTACTGCTAATGTTATCGGGTGGGAAGGCAGGAAGATGCTTTCACAACGCAAGCCAAGGGCATTGGGAAGGTTAAAAAGATTGGGAAGGGAGGGCTACAAGCTGTTTGCTTTTGTCTTTATGTTTTGGACTCAAGGCTGTACAGATGTAGGATCTTAGTTTGATCACTCTTGTTGCTGAGAATTTTCCTGCACAACAGGAAATGCAAACGGCTGCTAAAGTTTGTAATTTTCACTTTAAGATAACTTGAGTTGCCCTAACGAAAAATGTATCTACCCCTACAAATAATGTCCATGTATTATAATTCACATTTCCTGTAGTTTAGGATTATTTTCATGCTGTAGCAAACTGGCTCAAATTGAGATCCTACATCTGTACAGTCAAATAGCAAATATATTTTTCAGACATTCAACTTGTAGATTTAGCTTCATGTTTTAACTGATGCAAGGAATGAAGTGTGTTTTTATATTAGTCAGACATTCCAAGTTATTGATTTTCATAGGGTTTCAGGTCTTTTTGTGGCCTAGTCAAGATTGAATTGAGTTTTCTACAGTTTTGTTTAGTTGCTTCAGAGGCTGCATTGGATGTACCAAGCTTTGGAATGGTTTTGGCTGATTGCTGTATGATGATCTCGTCTCACCCTTTCAGGGGGTCAAAGGTCATGTCATAGCATGGTGCATGAAGTCACCAGATTGCGTGCTCCTCTAGCAATCACTGACCCGTGTTGTCATGACCTTTGGAAAGATGCTGCATTTCTTTCCACCATTGGTGTTTCTTCCATTGAGATGAGTGGAGGGTTATGGGTAATTGTGACACAGTGCTTTTCTACCCTCCTGCCCCATTTCACAATACGGATTGTTCCATAATGGTGAATTTAAATTCCACTAGTCAGGGTAATACAATTTACTGCTGGCAATTCAGCTGGGAGTTTAGTAAAACTTCGATGTCCACATTATTATAGTAGCCTGAAGGACCACCTGCTTCCTAGGTTTACACTATTTTCTCTCTCGCCAATGGAAAATGTCCCCTTTTTAGATGAGCTTTCTCAGGAGAATTATCCCTCAGGTGAGAAATGTGGTTTCACCCTCACTGAGAAGAGAATTTACCAAAAAGAATCCTGAAAAAGCCATGGAACCCCGAGCTATGGCTCTTCTATTCACTTTCATTCTCTTTTATTCCATTAGATATAAATGTATCCGTATTCGAGACATCGGCTTACAGATATAGCTAATAATCTCAATGAGGTTGTCAATACGTGGAGGTAAGAGGGTGTGTGTGTGTTGCATTGGGTCAGTCTCAATTCACTCCACTGGCCCACCATCTCATAGGGGGAAAACTCAGGCCTGCCCATGTAGTATCACTGCGTCGTACCCTTCCGCTTTGCGTCGTTACCACGGTAGCCCGGCCACGCCCCCACAACAGAGTGTGATTGGCCCTCTCTTGTGTCTCCAAGGCAACGGCAGTATGTCAAGCGTACCTGTGAACCAGCCGCCCATTAAACTGGCGGGACTGATCGAAGGGGCCAAGTACCACCTGAGGGTGTACTCCAACGAATACCACAGCATCTCCAGCAATGTTGTCACCTTTGAGACCAGTGCAGGTGAGACTCCACCTGCCCAGTTGAGGAGGGATGGTACATGGCCCGGATCAGGTCAGGTCAGATAGCCTGGGGGCCAGTCTGTGTCTGCATCAGCCCAGTCTAGGAGACTATAGCAGGCTAATGCAGAGACATGACAACACCCATGCTACCGGGACCACATGGAGGACCCAGTTCCCTAACAATGAGGTATGTTGGCTCAGAACACTGTGGTGCTCCAGCCAAGTGAAAGAAGGCTAGGAGTTGAAATAGCTCAATGTGCTGGTATTGAAGTGCTGCCATGAATTCCCCGTCCATCAATGAAATACTCAAACGCATTGTAAAGTGACTGCTTTGTCTCCGTTCAGTTGTCTGTTCTGAACTTCTGGAAATAGCTGCCATGAGTCAGCGATTTAGCTGTTTGTGATGTCTTGATTTGCCGTAGGAGAGTATTCCATGTGGTAAGAATAATCCAATGCAATGTAATGATGAAAGCTAATAGATACAATGGGTCTATAACTTGGACATATACTTTACTTTTCTCATATCTTCGTTTTGTTCTGAGCAAATTCACTTAGCTAATTTCACACTTGGTTGGTTAGTAATTATAAACTATTCATGTCATTGTCAGGGTATATTTAAGTCTGCATTTTGTTACAGAATTGTTTTTCAACCAGTAGCGTACTGTGTTTGGCTTATTTCAATGTTCTAGAATTATATTTTAGACCGATTTCAGATCATAATACTCTCCAGTGTCTTTGTTTGCTTTCAACATTTAAGGTTCTTTCTGTTAAAATACCTAGGTTTTGTGTTCATATCGACAAATTGACCCAACACATAATTGTAGTGTATATTCAGATTAAATTTGAAATGCAAAATAGAATTTATATTTTCAAATGTGATTTTCAGGGTTTGGTGAAATGAAGATAAATACTTTATTGGTACATACAGTGGGGCAAAAAAGTATTTAGTCAGCCACCAATTGTGCAAGTTCTCCCACTTAAAAAGATGAGAGGCCTGTAATTTTCATCATAGGTACACATAAACTATGACAGACAAAATGAGAATTTATTTTCCAGAAAATCACATTGTAGGATTTTTAATGAATTTATTTGCAAATTATGGTGGAAAATAAGTATTTGGTCAATAACAAAAGTTTATCTCAATACTTTGGTTTTCACACACTGTTGCTGGTATTTTGGCCCATTCCTCCATGCAGATCTCCTCTAGAGATTTTGGGGCTGTTGCTGGGCAACACGGACTTTCAACTCCCTCCAAAGATTTTCTATGGGGTTGAGATCTGGAGACTGGCTAGGCCAGGACCTTGAAATGCTTCTTACGAAGCCACTCCTTCGTTGCCCGGGCGGTGTGTTTTGGATCATTGTCATGCTGAAAGACCCAGCCACGTTTCATCTTAAATGCCCTTGCTGATGGAAGGAGGTTTTCACTCAAAATCTCACGATAAATGGCCCCATTCATTCTTTCCTTTACACGGATCAGTCGTCCTGGTCCCTTTGCAGAAAAACAGCCCCAAAGCAAGATGTTTCCACCCCCATGCTTCACAGTAGGTATGGTGTTCTTTGGATGCAACTCAGCATTCTTTGTCCTCCAAACACGAGTTGATTTTTTTACCAAAAAGTTATATTTTGGTTTCATCTGACCATATGACATTCTCCCAATCTTCTTTTGGATCATCTAAATGCTCTCTAGCAAACTTCAGACGGGCCTGGAAATGTACTGGCTTAAGCAGGGGGACACATCTGGCACTGCAGGATTTGAGTCCCTGGCGGCGTAGTGTGTTACTGATGGTAGGCTTTGTTACTTTGGTCCCAGCTCTCTGCAGGTCATTCACTAGGTCCCCCTGTGTGGTTCTGGGATTTTTACTCACTGTTCTTGTGATGATTTTGACCCCACGGGGTGAGATCTTGCGTGGAGCCCCAGATCGAGGGAGATTATCAGTGGTCTTGTATGTCTTCCATTTCCTAATAATTGCTGCCACAGTTGATTTCTTCAAACCAAGCTGCTTACCTATTGCAGATTCAGTCTTCCCAGCCTGGTGCAGGTCTACAATTTTGTTTCTGGTGTCCTTTGACAGCCCTTTGGTCTTGGCCATAGTGGAGTTTGGAGTGTGACTGTTTGAGGTCGTGGACAGGTGTCTTTTATACTGATAACAAGTTCAAACAAGTGCCATTAATACAGGTAACGAGTGGAGGACAGAGGAGAATTACAGGCCTCTCTCATCTTTTTAAGTGGGAGCACTTGCACAATTGATGGCTGACTAAATACTTTTTTTGCCCCACTGTGTATATATATATATATATATATATATATATATATATATATATACATATATATACAGTACCAGTCAAAAGTTTGGACACACCTACTCATTCATTTCTACATTGTAGAATAATAGTGAAGACATCAAAACTATGAAATAACACATATGGAATCATGTTGTAACCAAAGAATTTTCAAACAAATCAAAATATATTTTATTTTTGAGATTCTTCAACGTAGCCAACCTTTGCCTTGATTACAGCTTTGCACACTCTTGGCATTCTCTCAACCTGCTTCACCTGGAATGCTTATCCAACAGTCTTGAAGGAGTTCCCACATATGCTGAGCACTTGTTCACTGCTTTTCCTTGCCTCTGCGGTCCAACTCATCCCAAACCTTCTCAATCTCGTTCTTGGTCAAATAGCCCTTACACAGCCTGGAGGTGTGTTGGGTCATTTTCCTGTTGAAAAACAAATGATTGCGCAAACCAGATGGGATGGTGAATCGCAGCAGAATGCTGTGGTAGCATGCTGGTTAAGTGTGCCTTGAAGTCTAAATACCACACAGACAGTGTCACCAGCAAAGCAACCCCACACCTCCTCCTCCATGCTTCACGGTGAAAACCACACTCGCGCACACCATCCGTTCACCTACTTTGCATCTCACCACACGGTGGTTGAAACCAAAAATCTCAAATTTGGACTCATCAGACCAAAGGACATATTTCCACCGGTCTAATGTCCATTGCTCATGTTTCTTGGCCCAAGCAAGTCTCTTCTTATTATTGGTGTCCTTTAGTAGTGGTTTCTTTGTAGCAATTCGATCATGAAGGCCTGATTCTCCTCTGAACAGTTGATGTTGAGATGTGTCTGTTACTTGAACTCTGTGAAACATTTATATGAGCTGCAATCTGAGGTGCAGTTAACTCTAATGAACTAGGTAACTCTGGGTCTTCCTTTCCTGTGGCGGTCCTCACAAGAGACAGTTTCATCATAGCGATTGATGGTTTTTGCGACTACACTTGAAGAAACTTTCAAAGTTCTTAAAATTTTACGGATTGACTGACCTTCATGCCTTAAAGTAATGATGGACTGTCGTTTCTCTTTGTTTATTTGAGCTGTTCTTGACATAATATTTATTTTTATTTATTTTATTTTTTATTTAACTAGGCAAGTCAGATAAGAACAAATTCTTATTTACAGTGACGGCCAACCAAAAGGCAAAAGGCGGGGTCTGTGGGGTCTGGGGCTGGGATTAAAGATAAAAGCAATTAAATAAAAATATGGGACAAAACACACATCATGACAAGAGAGACAACACAGCACTACATAAAGAGAGACCTAAGACAACAACATATTAAGGCAACAATACATGACAACACAGCATGGTAGCCACACAACATGACAACAGCATGGTAGCAACACAACATGGAAGCGTCACAACACATGGTACAAACATCACGCAAAGCAGCCACAACTGTCAGTGTGTCCATGATTGAGTCTTTGAATTTATTTAACCAGGAAGTCAGTTAAGAACAAATTCTTATTTTCAATGACGGCCTAGGAACAGTGGGTCCACTGCTTGTTCAGGGGCAGAACGACAGATTAGCTCGGGGGTTTGAACTTGCAACCTTGCGGTTACTAGTCCAACGCTCTAACCACTAAGCTACCCTGCCGCCCCATGAATGAAGAGATTGAGATAAAACTGTCCAGTTTGAGTGTTTGTTGGAGCTCGTTCCAGTCGCTAGCCATACTCCCAAGTACTTGTATGAGGTGACTATCTCAAGCTCTAAACCCTCATAGGTAGTAATCACACCCATGGGGAGAAGGGCATTCTTCTTACCAAACCTTTGTTTTCGAGGTGTTCAGAACAAGGTTAAGGGCAGAGAAAGCTTGTTGGACACTAAGAAAGATTTGTTCTAGAGTGTTTAACACCAAATCCGGTGAGGGGCCAGCTGAATATAAGACTGTATCATCTGCATATAAATGGATGAAAGATCTTCCTACTGCCTGAGCTATGTTGTTGATGTAAATTGAGAAGAGAGTGAGGCCTAGGATCGAGCCTTGGGATACTCCCTTGTTGACAGGCAGTGGCCGAGACAGCAGATGTTCTGACTTTATACACTGCAATCTTTGAGAGAGAGAGGTAGTTAGCAAACCAGGTCAACGACCCCCAACTCTTTGGAGTTGGTCTTTTACCAATAGGGCTAACTTCTGTATATCAGCCCTATCTTGTCACAACACAACTGATTGGCTCAAATGCATGAATTTAATTTGAACAAGGCTCACCTGTTAATTGAAATGCATTCCAGGTGACTACCTCATGAAGCTGGTTGAGAGAATTCCAAGAGTGTGCAAAGCTATCATCAAGGAAAAGGGTGGCTACTTTGAAGAATCTCAAATATATCATATATTTTGATTTGTTTAAAACTTTTTTGGTTACTACGTGATTCCATATGTGTTGTTTCATACGTGTTATTTCATAGTTTTGATGTCTTCACTATTATTCTACAATGTAGAAAATAGTACAAATAAAGAAAAACAATTGAATGAGTAGTGCGATTCCATTGAGAGTAATAGCTCTGCGTTGAGGGAATAATGGAATGTTTTTTGGTTGTCATACTTTGTGTGGTTACTGTATCTTGATTTGAAAAGTCTTGGATGAGGACAGATGGTCGGACGTATTGCCAGTGACTCATCTGGGGCACAACAAACTCTTATTATTTTTCTCCCTCTCTCTGTGTGTCTCATCTCTCCCTCCTGTGTGTGTGCGTGTCAATGTGTTTGCCTGCTGACAGCCTACAGTAAAGACCAGGTGGACATTGCTACCCAGGGCTGGTTCATCGGGCTGATGTGTGCAATTGCTCTCATCATCCTCATCCTCCTCATCGTCTGCTTCATCAAGAGGAGTCGCGGAGGCAAATACCCAGGTAAGGGTTAACAGAAGGGAGTTAAATACCCAGGTAAGGATTAACAGAAGGGAGTTAAATACCCAGGTAAGGGTTAACAGAAGGGAGTTAAATACCCAGATAAGGGTTAACAGAAGGGAGTTAAATACCCAGGTAAGGATTAACAGAAGGGAGTTAAATACCCAGATAAGGGTTAACAGAAGGGAGTTAAATACCCAGGTAAGGGTTAACAGAAGGGAGTTAAATACCCAGGTAAGGGTTAACAGAAGGGAGTTAAATACCCAGGTAAGGGTTAACAGAAGGGAGTTAAATACCCAGGTAAGGGTTAACAAAAGGGAGTTAAATACCCAGGTAAGGGTTAACAGAAGGGAGTTAAATACCCAGGTAAGGGTTAACAGAAGGGAGTTAAATACCCAGGTAAGGGTTAACAGAAGGGAGTTAAATACCCAGGTAAGGGTTAACAGAAGGGAGTTAAATACCCAGGTAAGGGTTAACAGAAGGGAGTTAAATACCCAGGTAAGGGTTAACAGAAGGGAGTTAAATACCCAGGTAAGAGTTAACAGAAGAGAGTTAAATACCTAGGTAAGGTAATGATGTGGGGTGGGAGTGGGTCAAGCTCCAATGTAAGAGTTTACAGGTCAAACATAAATGCAAACGTAATGGGTTATTCAATTACGGAGAGCAGCACCCATGTAAATTCCAAGGCCTTGGTGGAGCTTTGAATACGTGTTACTCATGTGTGTCTTTTTGGCTTGATCGCTCTTCAGTGCGAGAGAAAAAAGATCTCCCTCTGGATGCAGTGGATCAGAAAGGAGAGGACGGATCATTTGACTACCAGTAAGTCTTTTTCCGGAATATGAATATTTCTCATATGTTTGTTCAACGTTGTATTATATGGCCCAATGTTCCCCTGGGAGGTTAAATATGTGTTTCACCAATCAGATTCATCTATGCAGATTTTCTATTGTAACACTGTGTAGGAAATAGACCTAGGTATGCCTGAGTCATGCAGGCTTATATAGAGGGGGATTTAGTAGGCTTTTGTCTGGTTGGTTTACTTATGTGTGTGTATACTCGTCATCATGATTATGATGTATGGTGTTCGGGCTTAGGATCATGCGTAGTAGTGTTTATCTGCATGTACTGTATTTAGACATCAGGAATGAGGCACAGGGACTCTTAGGTCTTGTAATCCTGGTGAATGTTATGACAGGAGTTAGTATGTGTTAGGTCTAGCAATGCATGTGTTCAGTAGTATATATATTTGTTGGTGAGTGATTGTCTTTTGCTCATTCCAGGTCCCACTGATCTGTCTCCACTCATTTTTCTCTGTGGGGAATGAGTCTCTCTCTGTCCACCTTTACTGATTAATTAACCCTCTAACTTAACCGTCAAGTCAGCTTACTCACTCTAATCATCCTGATCCTACTTTATTGAAATGGTGCTAAAACCCATGTCCTAAGTTACACAGACAGGTAGAGGGTATGTACACACTTAAATGTGTGGCTACTGTTTGTCACCTAAATCCATAACTAAAGTACATACAGAAGCATCCATACACAGCCTGTCTGGTGTGTATTGTTGTGGTGGTAACACACAAAACCTTTGGCCTTTGGTTTCCAAGGTAGCAATGACCTTTGACCTCTCACATGACCAAAGCTAGTTCCTGAGTGGAGATACCTTCTCAGGTGACCCTCGTCCACTGTTGCCATGGTGATGGTCATATCACCGCTGACAGTGTCTTAAGAACTTCAGTAGGAGAGGAAGTGCCCCTGTACTCAACACCCAGTAACACCACACAATCTGTAACCCAAACCCCTAACTGTTCTTATGAGTCTGAAATGGAACATGGCACCTTAATTTACCCAAGCTTTGGGGGCACCTTCTACCTAGACCAGTTACAATGGTTTATTTAGTCAGGTATATTCAGAGTAATTTGAAGAGATTTTATTAGTTTTGCTTTTAGAAAGCATGACGAGCAATATAAATTATATATATATATTCACATACACCGGATAGGTGCAGTAAATTGTGTCGTTTTACAGGGTCAGCCATTGTAGTATGGCGCCCATGGAGCAAATAAGGGTTAAGTGCCTTGCTCAAGGACACATCGCCATATTTTTCATCTTGACATCTTGTGTATTCAAACTAGCAACCTTTCGGTTACTTGCCCAATACTCTAAACGCTAGGCTGCCTGCCGCCCAGAAAACGAGCATTACAAACGTTACACCAATTGATGAAATCATTTGAGCAGTGTTGTTGTAGGTGTTTATTCTACTTGACAACAAAGTGCTGTGGTTTTAAAGTGTGAAGTGTTTTTAAAAGCACTTGAATGTGTAGTGTGATGTTCAAAGGTGATATCAACCATTATCACTTGTGTGTGAGCAGTGCTCTACTGTAATGTTTATACAAGTGTGTGAGGCATGTCGACAATGGAAAACCAAAGCAAGTCCCTGCTCTCGTCTCTAATCAATGTCTATTAATATTACCCTCTTACCTACAGTGAAGGTCATTGCTAAGCTCACACAGTGACACACACTCAATAGCACTGGCACTAATCCCTTTGTCTACATAACTCACACGTTGTGTTGGTGTATGTGTACGTGCATGTTTGGGCATCTGTGAGTGTGTGTGTGTGTGTGCGTGTGTGTGTGTGTGTGTGTGTGTGTAAGGGTGTGTGGTGTTTACGTGTGTGTGTGTGTGTGTGTGTGTAGTCTCTGGCTCTCATACGCTTGTGTGTCACCTGGAGGATGTCTCCTCCCTTCCTTCTCTCTTGCTCTCTCTACTCTCTCCTATCTTCACGTCTCTTCCCTCTCTTCTCCACGCTGAAATGGTCATCTGTCCCTGACAGGAACGAAAATGAGAACGAAAACGAGAACAGGTACTTTGGTTTTGGCACGGCATCCTCCTCCCGGCCTGCGCATGTCTGGGGCAGATACTCCCCTCCAGACTGGGGGGGGGGGGCTGCCTGCGGGTTTGGGGGTGAGATTGGGGGAGTTCGGGGTAATGGTGGGGGTGCGGAAGTGAGGCAATAACTGTGACGTTAGATCATGGTCTATGACCAACTTCACCCTCCTCCCTTTGCACTACTGTTCATGGGGTAGAAGGGGAAAGTGAGAGATGGGTGGTGGAGGTGGAGGTGGACACAGTACACCAGCCAATTTAGATATCTCGGTTCCCGGGGTGTCAAACATGTGACCAGGGCGCAGCTGAGACTCTCCGGGTAGTGTGAATACACAGAGAGAAGTGAGAAGAGTGTTGTTCCTACACAGCTTCCGGCAAGGGACTTCAGAAATATGTAGCTAAGCTGTAGCTAATTAACAAAAGCTTCTATAATCAGTCCCTGACTCTTTGGGTATATAGTCTACTTCCATAAAATTAGGTCCACTTTCCCTTCAAGGCAGGTTAGTGAATAGGACAATCCCACTTCAGGGCTAAACCATGTTATGCATCACCGGGCTACCTTGGCCTAACCTTAAGGCTAAGATCATCTATTGCCCTGTGTATCCATGGCCTGGCCATGGCTGTTCCACACCTGCTACCTCACAAGCAGAACAACAGCCATTACAATAGGCAAAATAACTTAAAGCCCAGGGCTGTTCTGGACCTGTTCAATACAGGCCTCTGGTGGAGAGTTGTCTTGGCAGGGACCAGATCCATCCATGGGTTGTTCAGGGTTAAGAGCAGCAAGTGTTCAATATGGGGCAAGTGAGGCTAATCATAGCTGTGGTTTAAGCGTCGCCTCAGGCTCATGACATTCAAGTGAGAAAAGCGTGTTAGTGTTCAGGGCTCCGCTGAAGTGCGCAGACAGTGAGCCAAGGCTCGGTACTGTGAAGGCCTGTTCTTATTACCAGTCTGCAGGATATCACAGGGTTGGAAAAGCAGATTTCGTGGTACCACAGGCATCACTTTAGATCCACAGCTGAAGAGCCACTAATCTCAATATACTCTGAAAGTGTCAATTTAATCAGGTAATAAAGTGTCAAGTAAATCCAGGTAATTTGCAAATGAGAGAGAGAGCGAAGGAGAGCTAGGGAGAGTGAGAATATGCAGGGTTTTCTTATCTCTCCCTAGAGAGCTGTCAAGTGTTTCATGGATCAAGTAGGTGATGTGGTGATCCTGAAACTGATCGTGAACACTGAGAAGTCCTGAACCCTTTGTCTCTGTCGAGGCTTTGAGCGTGTTTTCCTACCCTTAAGGTTAATTGCTTTGTTTTTCTTCCAACAGCTGACATTTCAAAAGGCAGCAACCACCAGGTGCAGAGGTGAAGGCTGAGGACGGAAATCAATTTGGGCTCAAGTGAGAGGGAGGGAGGGAGGGAAGAAGGTGTAGGGTAGAATCTGATGGAGAGAGGGTTTAGGGAGGGAGGTTGGAAGGTCTTCCGTTGGAGTTTGACACCCTCGAGGAACCAATTTGGGGAATAAGCAGCAGAGAACATTTTGCAACATCTGACAAAGCCTTTGTATGCAGATAAAATATCAACACGTACAACACTATTTCCTCCCTACATCCTGACATTCACTGCTGCTCACGCCCAATAAACAAATGTTTATTCTGTCCCGTTTCGGGTTGAGTCGACCTCGGCCTTCAAAAGGGTCAAACTGACAGATATGTCGATAAAAATAAACATGCAGGAGTCAACTTAGTATGTTCTGGCCCACATGAAAAAATACTACAGTGTACTATAGAATACTACAGTACTTACTATAGTAAACTGTAGTATACTGTATAATACTAGACTACACACTGTAGTATCCATTAAACATGTGTAGTACTTACTGTAGAGAACACTGTAATAAATACTAAAGTTATGTCCGTAAAAACACTACAGTCCGTAAAAACAGTACACTTTTTAAATTATTGTAAAAACAACCGTATTGAATTTGCATATACCTTGCCCATTCCCCTCCCCATATTGCAGTTTGTGCCACCCATAAGTGAGAAATCTACATGCCAAGTTTAGAACATATATTGTTTCCCCACAGGTTATGGAAAATGTGCTCTTTTATTATTCCTCCAATAGGTTTCCTGAAGGAGAAACCCTCCACTTCTATCAAACGCTATAGTAAATATTACAGTAATGTCTGCAAAAACACTACAGTAAATACTACAGTATACAACAGTCTGCAAAAACACTACAGTATACTGTAGTACAGTCCACAAATCACTACAGTAAATACTACAATAAACTACAATCTGCAAAAACACTACATTAATTACTATAGTATATACAGTTTTCTTTTAATACACTATTTATACATATTACAGTATAATACAGTATGATACATTATACTACAGTAAATATGACAGTATAAGACAGTATTCACTGTAGTATTTTTGCAGACTTTAGCAAAAACACTACAATAAATACTATAGTATTTATACCATATTATCAACGGCGGGTTCAAGCCCTGAATGCTGATTGGCTGAAAGCCGTGGTGTAGCACGGTTATGACAAAACATTTGTTACTGCTCTAATGATGTTGGTAACCAGTGTATAATAGCAATAAGGCACCTCGGGGGTTTGTGGTATATGGCCAATATTCCACGGCTAAGCACTGTATCCAGGCACTCCGCGTTGCGTTGTGCGTAAGAACAGCCCTTAGACGTGGTATATTGGCCATATACCACACCCCCTCGTGCCTTGTTGCTAAAATATAGAGTATAGTATTTTTTCATGTGGGGGAGTACTTTTCTTAATTTATGATGTATAAACACTTTGACAGTTCTATCTCTGCATGTGCGTGACTCTATGGCAGTGGTGGCCCACCCTGCTTCTGGAACGCCGCTGTGTGCAAGCTTTTGTTCCAGCCCAGCTTTAACACACTTGATGTAACGTTCTGTGGTTTGTACATTGAAGACTGGTTGATTGTTTGAATCTGGGTGTTAAAGCTGGGCTGGAACAAAAGCCTGCACCTTCTGCAGCTCTTCAGGACAAGGTCTGGCCATCCCTGGTCTATGGAATATCCAGTTTGACTTTCTGTTGTGCTATAGACTCAGCTGTGAGGGCCTTCATTTGCCAATTGCCAAACCCACAGATGCGTTCCTTGATGTAGCTCTGGTCCCTTGTGTTACTTGCGGCTTGAGGCGGCTTCAACGGCCTCCATCTGTCCATTCATTCCTCCATAGAAGGCATTTTCTTCAGTTGAAGAAGGTTCAAGCCTCACGTCACACCGTGGACCAGAGCTAGCCTTGATGCACCTCATGACCAGAAAGATAGTTATCCCATTTTCCTTTGGCTATGTAAAACCTCATTCTACGGCTTTTTGTTCCAGATCCAATGATTATTGTTGCTTCATCTGTGTTTTTGTTTGTTTCATGTCATAGTATGGGGCAACTATGTATGGGCACCCAAATGTTTTTGACCCACTAGTAAATGTGATTTTAGGTCTATATCACTCAGGTATGTTAGCAATTCCCCCCCCATTCGAGATCTCATTTAGGATCTCATTTTCAGTCCGTGTGTTTATTCAGTATGTTTGTCTGTTCAGTGTGTTTTTAGCCATCTCTGTTTTTTGTTCTTCCTCACCTTACGTATTTTTCCTTTGTCTTTCTGTTTTGGTTTCTGTTCCCATTGGGTCAAATCAAGTTGTTCCTTCAAAAGGTATGGAAGGAGTAGAAGCCTGTTCTGCACAGTGCACACCACAACCAGAATAACCCTGAAGTAATATGCGTTATTTACTTTGAGATCGCTCAGACTTCTTGCATTGGATTTTAATCGATTAATATCTAATCACACTCTAATCACAACCTGTTGAATTGACTGAACATTGGCCATTCTGTTTTCAATTGAATGAAACATATTCTCACTACGGTTTAACCAACTAAAATCCTCATTTAATATGCAAGATATTGTTGATTCCAGTCATGTCGAAGTAAGCGGAGGTGGAAAGTAACAAACTGATGTTGACATTTATGCAATTGATTCCTCTAGTCCAATTGATATGTTAATTGAGCTGGATAATATTCATCTTTATAGAAAAAAATGCTCAAATAACAAAGATCAAACAGTTTGTTTTGAAAGCAGTTTCAGACACTGCAGCTTATTTCAGTAGAATAAAGTATTCCCAGTTACTTTTTCCACCTTTGCTCCTTTCTTAACAAATAATCTAATCAGATAATTGAATCATTCTACACCCTCTCATTCTAAAGAGGTTTCAAGTCGAGGGAAAGCTTGGTCTTTTATACCTCCTCTAAACCTTCTGGCTCACTAATATTGCTTGAGCGATAAGGTCAACACACGAAAGCTGGGAAACCCGCGACCTGAGTCAAGTTTTTTTTTTTATGACTTTGCCACTCTAGTAGATTTATTCAATTATATAATGTGGAGATGTCCTCATAATTCAGCTGTAATACTCCACTCTTGAGTGGATTTAGAACTATGGACAATAGTTTCGTATTTGCCAGCTGCTATGCTTCTCACCTTATGGTTCGATACATCTTAGTGAATTTTGAGGGTTGTGAAAATCTAATAAGTTAATTTCTCCATCTGCTCAGCTCTACTAAAAATCAAGGTTGTCATTGACCATGCCTGTATAAGGCCAATGGCTACATACACTATTGTATGTATGAGAGTGAGTTCTAACACTCCTGATAAATTCCTCTCTCAGTATATTAATCGATTAAAACATCAAAAACATCCCGTGCAGTTATCCAGTTTCCTCCCATCTATTTCACTCTCTCTATTTTCTGGTCTACTTATCTTCTCTAGACTCTCACTCTCTCATGTATGATAAGATGGCAGCTCTGAGGACTGCGAGTCTTGCCGGTTCCTGCTTGACATTGCTTTTGTATTGCATTTTCTGCGTTCACTGTTACTTTGTTTGCTCAGAATGTTCGTGCTATATTCCTACGACCGACAAACACTTCTGGATCATGATCGGAAGCTACACACTTATCGCTCAGCCTCCCAGATCTGGAATAATACATTAGTTCCATAGTCCCTCGCACAGCAGGCTTACCTGACCGAAGGCAAAGCCGGTGATGAAGAAAACCTAAAAGGGTCCTTCTGCTGTCCCCGTAGGATAACTATTTGAAGAACCCTTTTTGGTTCCAGGTAGAACCCTTTTGTGTTCCATGTAGAGTCCTTTATACAGAGGGTTCTACATGGAACCCAAAAGGGTTCTCCTTAGGGGACAGCCGAAGAACCCCTTTGGAACCCTTTTTTCTAAGAGTGTAGTATCCTGATGGCTAATGTCCAATTGCTGGAAAATAAACTTTGAGCTCAGAGCAAGGCTTCAATCGCAGAGGGACATCAGGGAATGCTGTGTCTTTGTTTTTACAGAGACATGGCTTACGTGAAACTCACTCGACTCTGCTTTCCGACTAGATGGCGTTTCCATTTTCCGTATGGATCGTATGGTGGCTTCTGGTAAGAGTAGGGGAGGTGTATGCTTCCTCATCAACATTTCCTTGTGTAATGAAATTAAAAACATCTCGAGCTCCTGATCACAACCGACCTGGAGTTCCTGATGCTAAAATGCCAACCCCACTATATGTTGAGGGCATTCATGTGTATTATTATCACAGCTGTGTACATACCACCATAAGCAACCAGCAAGGTGGCACTCAGCGAACTGTACAATAACGTTAGCCTGCAAGAAACCTCTCACCCGGAAGAGGGTCTTTCTCGCAGGAGATTTTAACCAAGAAAATCTTTAAAAAATTATTCTGAAGTATCGCCAACATGTATCCTGCCTCACGAGAGGACCATGCGGGACCATCTGTACACAAACATCCATGACTCGTACAAAGCAACCCCCCGCCCCCACTTCAGCCAATAAGATCCCGGCTCTGTGTTCCTACTCCATGCCTGCAAGCAGAAACTCAAGACGGAGCCACCAACACAGAGAATAGTGAGGAGCTGGACAGAGGAATGAAACTCAATGCTGCAGGACTGTTTTGAGAATACTGATTAGATGTTTTATTTTATTCATCCACCCAGAACTTATCCATTAACATTGAGGAATATACACTGCTCAAAAAAATAAAGGGAACACAAAAATATCACATCCTAGATCTGAATGAATTAAATATTCTTATTAAATACTTTTTTCTTTACATAGTTGAATGTGCTGACAACAAAATCAGACAAAAATTATCAATGGAAATCAAATTTATCAACCCATGGAGGTCTGGATTTGGAGTGACACTCAAAATTAAAGTGGAAAACCACACTACCGGCTGATCCAACTTTGTTGTAATGTCCTTAAAACAAGTCAAAATGAGGCTCAGTAGTGTGTGTGGCCTCCACGTGTCTGTATGACCTCCCTACAACGCCTGGGCATGCTCCTGATGAGGTGGCGGTTGGTCTCCTGAGGGATCTTCTCCCAGACCTGGACTAAAGCATCCGCCAACTCCTGGACAGTCTGTGGTGCAACGTGGCGTTGGTTGATGGAGCGAGACATGATGTCCCAGATGTGCTCAATTGGATTCAGGTCTGGGGAACGGGCAGGCCAGTCCATAGCATCAATGCCTTCCTCTTGCAGGAACTGCTGACACACTCCAGCCACATGAGGTCTAGCATTGTCTTGCATTAGGAGAAACCCAGGGCCAACCGCACCAGCATATGGTCTTACAAGGGGTCTGAGGATCTCATCTCGGTACCTAATGGCAGTCAGGCTACCACTGGCGAGCACATGGAGGCTGTGCGGCCCCCCAAAGAAATGCCACCCCACATCATGACTGACCCACCGCCAAACCGGTCATGCTGGAGGATGTTGCAGGCAGCAGAATGTTCTCCATGGCGTCTCCAGACTGTCACGTCTGTCACATGTGCACAGTGTGAACCTGCTTTCAGTGACGAATTTGCCAATCTTGGTGTTCTCTGGCAAATGAAAAACGTCCTGCACGGTGTTGGGCTGTAAGCACAACCCCCACCTGTAGACGTCGGGCCCTCATACCACCCTCATGGAGTCTGTTTCTGACCGTTTGAGCAGACACATGCACATTTGTGGCCTGCTGGAGGTCTTTTTGCAGGGCTCTGGCAGTGCTCCTCCTGCTCCTCCTTGCACAAAGGCAGAGGTAGCGGTCCTGCTGATGGGTTGTTGCCCTCCTACGGCCTCCTCCACGTCTCCTGATGTACTGGCCTGTCTCCTGGTAGCGCCTCCATGCTTTGGACACCACGCTGACAGACACAGCAAACCTTCTTGCCACAGCTCGCATTGATGTGCCATCCTGGATGAGCTGCACTACCTGAGCCACTTGTGTGGGTTGTAGACTTCGTCTCATGCTACCACTAGAGTGAAAGCACCGCCAGCATTCAAAAGTGACCAAAACATCAGCCAGGAAGCATAGGAACTGAGAAGTGGTCTGTGGTCCCCACCTGCAGAACCACTCCTTTATTGGGGGTGTCTTGCTAATTGCCTATAATTTTCACCTGTTGTCTATTCCATTTGCACAACAGCATGTGAAATTTGTCAATCAGTGTTGCTGACAGTTTGATTTCACAGAAGTGGGATTGACTTGGAGTTACATTGTGTTGTTTAAGTGTTCCCTTTATTTTTTTGAACAGTGTACATCGTCAGTCACAGGCTTCATTAGAAGATGTGTTGATGATGTTGTACACACAATACCAATCTGGACATAACCCAACCAAAAACCCTGGATGAACAGATAAATCCATACCATGCTGTGAGCCTGTACTACAGCATTTAATGTCAGCTGAACAAACCACTAAGACTCGGTGGGAAGTGCACTAAGCAAGCAGGGACAAGCTCCGCAAATCCATTCGTTCGACAACTCAGACTTGCGACATGCGGCAAGGACTACAGGCTATTGCTGACTACAAAGGCAAATCCAGCGGATTGGTGCCAACCGAAGCCTCCCTCCAAGATGAGTTTAACATCTTCTGTGCTCGCTTTGGGGCAGACAATACAGAGCCATCCAAGAAGTATCTCTCTGCTCCGGATGACCAGGTGCTTTCGCTCCTCAAGGCTGATGTGAGGAAAGATCTCAAGAGGGAATATTCACAAAGTCACCAGCCAAATGGCATCTCTGACTGCATCTTCAGAGTGTGGCTGACCATCTCGCGGGCGTCTTCTCTGACATCTTCAACCTGTCCCTATCCCAGGATGCAGTCCCCACTTGCTTCAAGGAGACCACCATTTTTCCAATGCCCAATAGTTCACATGCCTAAATGACTATCGCCGCGTCGCCCTCACCCGTGTCATCATTTAGTGCTTTCGAGAGGCTGGTCATAGCCTACATCATGGCCAGCATGACAGGTGCATTGGACCCACTCTAATTTCCCTGACGCTCCAACAGATCCAATGAAGATGCCATTTCTATCGCTATTCACACGGCCCTTACACATCTTGACAAAAGGAACACCTACGTGAGAATGCTGTTCATTGACATCAGTTCACCATTCAACACTATTGTTCCCTCCAAGCTCGTCACCAAGCTTAGAGCCCTGGGCCTACCTTCTACAGCTGGATCCTGAACTTCCTGATGGACCACAGGCTGTGAAGATTGGCAATAACCTCCTCCACACTGATAACCAACATCAACCAGTCAGCCTATAGGGAGGATGTAAGTGAACTGGCACATGCCCCGATCCACATCAACCGGACTGCAGAAGAGAGAGCCAGTAGTTTTAAATTCCTCTGGGGCCATGTAACCGATTACTTGATATGAACCAACAATACCACCACTCTTGTCAAGAGGGCGCAACAGTGCCTCTACCTCCTAAGGCGTCTGAAGAAATTTGGCATTCCACCCCGGGTCCTCTCCAAATACACCATCGAGAGCGTCCTTACCAGTTTCATCATGGCCTGGTACCGGAATTGCTCCGTCCACAACCGAAGGCCCTCCAGTGTGTGGTGAAGATGGCCCAGTACATCACTGAGACACTTTGTATCTACAATCCATCAGACTGCTGAACACCTGACCAGAACTGAACATCTGCTCTGATTCTCTGCGCCTTAGCGCACATGCACTCACTCACTCACGCACACACATGCACACACACATCACAACTGTTGCTACCAGACTCTTATTTACTATTGTTGATACTGTTCGGTCTGGTTTCCTTGGTCATTTTTGGTTGATGACCTGTGTGCTCAGAGCCATGACTTCAGGTAATCTCTGTCAGATTATATTCCGACGTAGTTTGTCTACTAACTGGCCAGCCTTGATACAGTACCACACCAGCAAATCACAGAAGAAAATGTCAACACAGTCTGGTTTGTAGATCGATCCTTTCTACAGCCAAGATAAATATTCAACACCTCCAAATATGATGGAAAGACTGTTGAAGAGCTAAACTTGCATCTTTTTCTCTTCCCTCTGCTCTGGTAATGCCTTTCTGCTGTTTGCTATCTGCCTGTTGTAAGAGTCTAGAGAGCTAATGTTGGTTGATAGCACCAGTGTCCCTCTGCATGACAGTTCTCTCTCCCTACTGCAGAGGTAGAAGACATAGGGACATGTTCTGAACTGAGATACGCTCACCAACTCTAAATTGAGCTTTCACACAAAGTGTCTAATCCCTGCAACACTCTGCTTTGTGTGTGAGCTTGAAGTTAATGCACAGATCTCACATCAGAACATAGTCCAGGCTGAGTGGCATGTGTATGTATGAGAATGCGTTGGTTTGAGCATTTAAGGGCAACATACAGCTTCCCCAATGACTCAGCGGTGCTGTAGCAGTTATTGTAGACTACAGTATTTATTTCAGCAAGCTTATATTATTGCACTCTGGTTGACAACTGCCAGTGTTTTTATATCATAGCTAAAGGCAAGTATCGATGTTGTTCCAAAATTGTTTTTTTAAAAGTGATTGGGTTCCAGTGTGAACTGAATGACCTCAGCTTCAGTCTGTGATGATCTGTAAGAGAAAGACCTGCGGAAAACTACAATCAACACTTCTTTTGTATACAGTTGTTCCCTTCCCCAGTTCTCCTCTGACCCCTGACCCTTATTCTCTCTCCCGCTTAACCTTTGGGACGGTAAGGACTCACTTGCGGTGATGACCGTGTCGATGACTTCACAGGCGGAGTCTAACCTTTGACTTTTTTACCCTTTGTAGCAGCGACGAGGACAACAAGCCTCTGCAGGGCAGCCAGAACTCTCTGGACGGCGGGGTGAAGGAGAGTGACGACAGCCTGGTAGACTACGGCGAGGGAGGGGATGGCCAGTTCAACGAGGACGGCTCCTTCATTGGCCAGTACACAGTCAAGAAGGACAAGGACGAAACAGAGGGCAATGAAAGCTCAGAGGCCACCTCACCCGTTAACGCCATCTACTCGCTGGCATAACCCCCCCGCCCGCCTCGGCCTGGGGATCTGAGGAGCTCCCCTTAGCGGTCGGAGGGTGCTATTACCACCACTACTACTACCACACACACACACAAACACAGATATGAATATGAATATATATATATATGAATCTATAAAAACACGTATACACACGTAAACACACAACGCCTGCCTGGAAACTGTTTGGCCTCTTTAAGCGGGCGGAGAAACCATTCCTCTGAGAAATAAGGGGGTGCGAATGGAATGGAATGGAAGCTACCATATACAGTGAGCCAAGCCTTTATTGTCAGCTCCAGAAAATGGCTTGCCGAGGCAAAGTTTGGGAATCTTGAACAGTACCAGTTTCTCTATGCTCCTCCTCCTCCTGCCCATCACACAGACTTTAGTGTGCCTAAAGGGCTGGCCTCAACTACAGAGGACTAAGAGGCAACGCAGAGGTTTTCAAGCATTTTGTGTGGCACTAGAGCTTTTTTGTTTTCAACGTCCTCAGCTTTTCCCGCAATCCCCCTCTTCGTCCCACACATATCACGCCCCCTGTGTCTTTACCCAGCATTCCTAGGGAAGGAGACACAGACGCTCCCCCTGTGAACATATCAGCTACGGACCACCAACATAGCAGGATGTCGGCAGATATGTTTATCATATTGATATTTCCGCAAAGAGAGATAATTCTGGTACAATAGACGAGTCATTAGAATATATTAATGCTGTAAACACTGCTAGCTCACCTTCTAGTGCGCTGCAAAACTATGCACTACCACCACCTCATGTTTTTGGGTAAAGTCTGGTTATGAATCCAATTTTTTTTTTTTTGTGTGTGTTGATTCTCACAGGTTTAAAGAAGAATAACTTGCTTAATGAAATGGTATCGTTCCCTCCCCATCCCGCTGTGGTAAATGTACTTCTGTTTCACCTCCAATCTCAAGTCGTGTGGAGATATTCAAAATGGCCACAGCTATAGCAATGCCATTCCTGCCTCAAGCTTTGTTATGGTACAAGCCTATACTATGTCAGTTATAAATGACATTTGAAGAAAAAAAAATGTTTTCAAGCATGGTAGTACTTTAGTGCAAGAGACAAAGGAAAAGTAGCATGGAGAGGAGGTTTGCTCTGCTTGGTAAACTGCTACAGACTGTCTGTCCATCTCTATGGTGAATGGTGCTCCAAGGAGGTGACTCACTTCTTGTTTACTTCCTGTTTAGCATGGCTGTGATCCTTAGGCTAGGCTTGATCGGCACCTCTTTTGTCTGCTTCTTTTATAACTGGTCTCGTTATGGGACAGGCAGAATCTGTAGAGGCATGTCTTCACCTTCAAACTTCTAGAAATTATTTGGAATCCTATTGACTCTTGAAGTCAAAACGAAACGAAATACTGCTACAAAACATATTCAATGTCTTTGAATATAGGATACAGACAACTCTGTGTAGGTAATGAGCGTCCCTGCAGATTCCACCTGGCCCTAGTCATCATTGTCATACGAAGTCAGTATGTCAAGGAAGTGTGAAGAAGTTAGAACACATCGATACTAATACATTGGTGGACCTCCATTTTACCATTTGATCCTTTCAATAGTAGAACTCATTCATGAGTCTTCCTTGATGTTTCACCTCTTGAAGCGGTAGAAAGCTCAACACCCACTTTTACAACCTATCACAACAGCGTTACTAAAGTCTTTCACGTTAAATCAAATAGATCTTAGCTAACAAATGACAATTAGCTAACAGAGGTCACATTGTATTTCAGATTACTATTTTATATTTTAATTTATTACATTATGTCGATAGTGTTAATTAATATATTAGTAATTCACTCATTAATTGTTGAATACACATTTTTGACCAACTGAATTCATGGTATCACATCAGAGCCCACTCTGAAAGCCACGATAAAAAAACTTAACGGGATTTGTTATTGTACATAAGAAAAGAAAATTCTGCTGTATGACACATCTTCTGTTGCTATGGGTATTCTTCTGTAAACTAACAACAATGACTGTCACCATTAAAGACGTTGTGTCGATCTATTCATTGTGCTGCTCTTCATGTTGAGTATTCATGTTTGTATTACTGTTAATATTCCATGTTGGTATTAGAATTTATTTAATATAACTTTAACTTAACACAGAAATGTAACATTGCTTATTTGTTTGACATACTGTAACTGTGCGTACACGTAAGTCCTGAAACAAAATGTCTTTGTAAATATCTATCAGAAATGCTTTATGAGTAAAGAAATAGTCACAAGTCTGTATCCACCAAGCAAATGTACCTGGTGCATCCCAAGAATGATGTCATGTGGACCTTTGCAATGTAGCTTTGATTACGATTGGGGACTCAAAATGACTCAATTGATGTTGTCCCTAACAACTTGCTTTGAAATTGTAATATATGGCTTGTGACTTGTCTATCGGTCCGTCACTTTTCTGATTATCACTAATTCAAAAGAAACAGTTGAGAAATAACACTATGTTGTGGAACAGGTATAAAGTAGTCAGCCACATTATGGTGTAAATAAAAACTGCTAATGAAATGTGTTGTTGTAGCATACTGCACACACCTGTTCAATAGGTATGAAAAAAAAGCATTTGCTGAGGTAACGGATAGCCAATTTTCCCCTATTTTGTTTGTTTTTGTATTGTCGTCTCTTAATAAGGCAACCCCAGACTTTCTCAAGGCTGCACAGACTCATTCTCCCATCATGCCATTCACCTAACATGCCTGCTGCTCCACTCCTCCTGGTGACAGCCCAGTGGCTGGTGGCCATTTTGAAAGGGACAGATTTGGTCGTGTGCTTCACTTATTTAAAGATATGTCTTGTGTTCTGCCTTCCTCCTCATCTTAGACTTTAAAAAAATGGAATATACTGTATGGCCATCAACATCCTCTGTGAACGGGTCCTCTTTAAACCTTCTTTCTCCAGTATGTCAAAGCAAGTTTTGACCCATTTGTTTTTCATGTTGTTTCTTTGTGGTAAAGTTCACCGTGACCACCGGGTATTGACTACATTAGCCTACCATGCACAGACACCTGACCACTGTATTAACATGAGGACACAGGAGGCCAGGAGTGCTGGCAGAGACACAATACAGTGCCTTTCCTGTTGCTATATGCTTTCCTCAACAAGACAAAATGCACAGAGAAGCAGTCCAATCACGAACCTCCAACAACCCTTAAAAACGACTGAATCACAGAATGTTCGATGACGGATTTGGCCTTGAACTCACCGTTGTTTGAGTTCTGTACAAGCCGTTTCCCCTGACAGCCTTTCTCCTTTCCCCGTATGGATCCGTAAGGGGTAATTAGTGAACTGGCTAGAAAACAGAAAATATAATAATGCATATTTGCTGATACACAGTGCTTTCTTCTGTATTTTTATTTGTTTGAGCACGTTTACTGGAGGTGCATAAGGAGTAGTGTTTTTTTGTTCCGTTTGTAATGTGTGTATCATCGACACGACTTCTCCCTTAGAATAGCAAATAACTTTTAAACTATCAAGGGGTAACAAAAATGTAAAAGTATCAATGTGCATTTTCACAGCTTTGAGTTCACTTGATTTTTAGATTCTGCAAAACTGCGATTTTATTCTTCAACGAGATGCCCATAACAATTATAAAATTGGCGCATGTATTGTTATTGTTCATGTTCTTGTTAATTGAAATGATTTTCATTTCTGCTTTTTACTTTTACAATTATAAGTGTATCAAAGCAGCTCGTCCGTCAAGCCTCTACTCGCAAAAGAACAGCTTTTGTAACGTACATCTAATCAACGGAGAAATGGCATATTAATATATTCACAATGTATGCGTGTATGATGAGATGTTGCAACTTCGGCTAGAAACGCCTTCTTTATAGTAAAGCATTCTCTTTTTCTCTAAATCCTGGCTATTGTCTTTATCTTCTACGGTTCTGTCCATGTCAACACTACTCGTACTATTCAATCACTTCCCAGAGGCTGGAAACTTCAAAATCCAGAAAAGGTAATTGTTTACTGTGTTTACTGAGTATATTTGTGCATCAGTCAATCTGTTTTATTACAAAAAACTGTTTGAAATTCTATACACGTACAGATATACATTCTTGGAGCTTGAAATAGTTTTTATCAGTCTAGGTTTAGCATTAAAGGTTAAGCACTACTGGACCCTGGCCCAGTCTTGTTTTAGCCACCAAACAGCCCTACCTTAAGTAACTTACTCATTTATCTTCTGATATATGCCTAGAGTGGATTACATCATTCCTATTAAACTGGCAGGGCTACTGTTCCCCCTCCATGCCGACAACAAACCCCAAAACACTGGCAAGATTAATACAAGCAGCACAACAATAAATCAGCTGGCAGACCAAAAGAGAGAGAGGGGGAGTTGTAGTAGGTTGATGGTATGTTTTATTGAAGAAGGCTGAATCCATTCTCCCTGCCTTGACCCCCACAAGGCTTGTAAATACTAATGTCCTAACCACGCCACCATGTCGCCTTTCTAAAGAGAGCCACAGACCTCTCTCCTTAGCCTCTCTCTGTCAAATACGTCACCCATAAAAGCCATTAGTGAACGTATCGGTGGCTGGTGCTGACGAAAACTACACTACACCCGCTCATTCCCGTGTCTCACGATAGTGTTCTGTAGTTACACCCTCCTCTCTCTACATGAAGGGAATTAGGTTACTTGGACGCAGAGGGAGAAATGTAGACTTCACTGACAAATTGGGATTGCATTGTGATCAGGTTTAACCAAGGCAAGGAGGACATTGCATTAGAGTCTGGAATTGGAGAACAGTAATCGTTTTATATGGTGGTTATAAGATGCTGCATCCTAATGAGATGGTGTGTTCATGATATCATGGCTGGTTGAGATTCCTCGAAGTAAATGTAATTGTTAAACACGAGACTTGTTATTCTTTCACAAATAACCATCTTTCTGTCCTGTAATTACCTTGGAGCCATAACTGTGTCTCATATATACAAGCAGTATTACATTTCAGCCATTTACGGCACTACACTAGCACACTCTGTCAGTTTATCAAATCAAATCAAATCAAATTTTATTTGTCACATACACATGGTTAGCAGATGTTAATGCGAGTGTAGCGAAATGCTTGTGCTTCTAGTTCCGACAATGCAGTAATAACCAACAAGTAATCTAACTAACAATTCCAAAACTACTGTCTTGTACACAGTGTGAGGGGATAAAGAATATGTACATAAGGATATATGAATGAGTGATGGTACAGAGCAGCATAGGCAGATACAGTAGATTGTATCGAGTACAGTATATACATATGAGATGAGTATGTAAACAAAGTGGCATAGTTAAAGTGGCTAGTGATACATGTATTACATAAGGATACAGTCGATGATATAGAGTACAGTATATACGTATGCCTATGAGATGAATAATGTAGGGTAAGTAACATTATATAAGGTAGCATTGTTTAAAGTGGCTAGTGATATATTTACATCATTTCCCATCAATTCCCATTATTAAAGTGGCTGGAGTTGAGTCAGTGTCAGTGTGTTGGCAGCAGCCACTCAATGTTAGTGGTGGCTGTTTAACAGTCTGATAGCCTTGAGATAGAAGCTGTTTTTCAGTCTCTCGGTCCCAGCTTTGATGCACCTGTACTGACCTCGCCTTCTGGATGATAGCGGGGTGAACAGGCAGTGGCTCGGGTGGTTGATGTCCTTGATGATCTTTATGGCCTTCCTGTGACATCGGGTGGTGTAGGTGTCCTGGAGGGCAGGTAGTTTGCCCCCGGTGATGCGTTGTGCAGACCTCACTACCCTCTGGAGAGCCTTACGGTTGAGGGCGGAGCAGTTGCCGTACCAGGCGGTGATACAGCCCGCCGGGATGCTCTCGATTGTGCATCTGTAGAAGTTTGTGAGTGCTTTTGGTGACAAGCCGAATTTCTTCAGCCTCCTGAGGTTGAAGAGGCGCTGCTGCGCCTTCTTCACAATGCTGTCTGTGTGAGTGGACCAATTCAGTTTGTCTGTGATGTGTATGCCGAGGAACTTAAAACTTGCTACCCTCTCCACTACTGTTCCATCGATGTGGATAGGGGGGTGTTCCCTCTGCTGTTTCCTGAAGTCCACAATCATCTCCTTAGTTTTGTTGACGTTGAGTGTGAGGTTATTTTCCTGACACCACACTCCGAGGGCCCTCACCTCCTCCCTGTAGGCCGTCTCGTCGTTGTTGGTAATCAAGCCTACCACTGTTGTGTCGTCCGCAAACTTGATGATTGAGTTGGAGGCGTGCGTGGCCACGCAGTCGTGGGTGAACAGGGAGTACAGGAGAGGGCTCAGAACGCACCCTTGTGGGGCCCCAGTGTTGAGGATCAGCGGGGAGGAGATGTTGTTGCCTACCCTCACCACCTGGGGGCGGCCCGTCAGGAAGTCCAGTACCCAGTTGCACAGGGCGGGGTCGAGACCCAGGGTCTCAAGCTTGATGACGAGCTTGGAGGGTACTATGGTGTTGAATGCCGAGCTGTAGTCAATGAACAGCATTCTCACATAGGTATTCCTCTTGTCCAGATGGGTTAGGGCAGTGTGCAGTGTGGTTGAGATTGCATCGTCTGTGGACCTATTTGGGCGGTAAGCAAATTGGAGTGGGTCTAGGGTGTCAGGTAGGGTGGAGGTGATATGGTCCTTGACTAGTCTCTCAAAGCACTTCATGATGACGGAAGTGAGTGCTACGGGGCGGTAGTCGTTTAGCTCAGTTACCTTAGCTTTCTTGGGAACAGGAACAATGGTGGCCCTCTTGAAGCATGTGGGAACAGCAGACTGGTATAGGGATTGATTGAATATGTCCGTAAACACACCGGCCAGCTGGTCTGCGCATGCTCTGAGGGCGCGGCTGGGGATGCCGTCTGGGCCTGCAGCCTTGCGAGGGTTAACACGTTTAAATGTCTTACTCACCTCGGCTGCAGTGAAGGAGAGACCGCAAGTTTTCGTTGCAGGCCGTGTCAGTGGCACTGTATTGTCCTCAAAGCGGGCAAAAAAATTATTTAGTCTGCCTGGGAGCAGGACATCCTGGTCCGTGACTGGGCTGGATTTCTTCCTGTAGTCCGTGATTGACTGTAGACCCTGCCACATGCCTCTTGTGTCTGAGCCGTTGAATTGAGATTCTACTTTGTCTCTGTACTGACGCTTAGCTTGTTTGATAGCCTTGCGGAGGGAATAGCTGCACTGTTTGTATTCGGTCATGTTACCAGACACCTTGCCCTGATTAAAAGCAGTGGTTCGCGCTTTCAGTTTCACACGAATGCTGCCATCAATCCACGGTTTCTGGTTAGGGAATGTTTTAATCGTTGCTATGGGAACGACATCTTCAACGCACGTTCTAATGAACTCGCACACCGAATCAGCGTATTCGTCAATGTTGTTGTCTGACGCAATACGAAACATGTCCCAGTCCACGTGATGGAAGCAGTCTTGGAGTGTGGAGTCAGCTTGGTCGGACCAGCGTTGGACAGACCTCAGCGTGGGAGCCTCTTGTTTTAGTTTCTGTCTGTAGGCAGGGATCAACAAAATGGAGTCGTGGTCAGCTTTTCCGAAAGGGGGGCGGGGCAGGGCCTTATATGCGTCGCGGAAGTTAGAGTAACAATGATCCAAGGTCTTTCCACCCCTGGTTGCGCAATCGATATGCTGATAAAATTTGGGGAGTCTTGTTTTCAGATTAGCCTTGTTAAAATCCCCAGCTACAATGAATGCAGCCTCCGAATAAATGGTTTCCAGTTTGCAAAGAGTCAAATAAAGTTCATTCAGAGCCAACGATGTGTCTGCTTGGGGGGGGATATATACGGCTGTGATTATAATCGAAGAGAATTCTCTTGGTAGATAATGCGGTCTACATTTGATTGTGAGGAATTCTAAATCAGGTGAACAGAAGGATTTGAGTTCCTGTATGTTTCTTTCATCACACCATGTCACGTTAGTCATAAGGCATACGCCCCCGCCCCTCTTTTTACCAGAAAGATGTTTTTTCCTGTCTGCGCGATGCGTGGAGAAACCTGTTGGCTGCACCGCTTCGGATAGCGTCTCTCCAGTAAGCCACGTTTCCGTGAAGCAAAGAACGTTACAGTCTCTGATGTCCCTCTGGAATGCTACCCTTGCTCGGATTTCATCAACCTTGTTGTCAAGAGACTGGACATTGGCAAGAAGAATGCTAGGGAATGGTGCACGATGTGCCCGTCTCCGGAGTCTGACCAGAAGACCGCCTCGTTTCCCTCTTTTTCGGAGTCGTTTTTTTGGGTCGCTGCATGGGATCCACTCCGTTGTCCTGTTTGTAAGGCAGAGCACAGGATCCGCGTCGCGAAAAGCGTATTCTTGGTCGTACTGATGGTGAGTTGACGCTGATCTTATATTCAGTAGTTCTTCTCGACTGTATGTGATGAAACCTAAGATGACCTGGGGTACTAATGTAAGAAAAAACAAAAAACTGCATAGTTTCCTAGGAACGCGAAGCGAGGCGGCCATCTCTGTCGGCCGCCTCGCTTCGCGATAACCACTCTGAATGAATGCCTGAACTTAAGTTTAACCATATATCAAACCGGAACTCTAAACTTAAGCACTCAGAATGAATGCCCAGTTTGACTGACAGCTAGTATATGGCAAAATACTCCGCAATTAAAACGACAACACAACTCCATATTCTACAGACCCTAATTCAAAGGGCAAGACATTCCATAATTCTATTGTCTGCAGTTAAGGCAAATGTTGCGTTGACATTTGAACACTCTATTCAACCTGTATCGCTGAAGCATTACAGATTGTGCGGTAGAGATGTAAAGGTCATTTCAGATTGAGCCGACGTGCAGCGGTTACCGGGAATGCCGTCTCCGCTAACAAGGGAACATTACCTTTACATTTCAATCACGCTGTAAAGCTGAACTTCTGCGATACGGATTGGCCTTTGCTCTCAAAGGCCTAAATGAAGTACTGTAGCTGCTAATGAGTCATTCATTCATCAGCTGTGTCATTAATTGGGCACTGTTAAGTAATTCTTAGACAGGTAAAAGAAAGTGGAATACTATGATTCACTGGGCCACAGTAGAACTGTTTGTAAGGACCATGTCACTACAGTGGAGCACGGTCGTTGCTCTACAGAGATTCTGAATGATGAAGAATTCGCTACACTGCTGAGACACTTAGAAGGGACACACAAAGGGAGTCCCTTTCACAGGGACGCAGTCTAATATAGAAGTCCCTTCACAGGGATGCAGTCTAACACAAAAGTCCCTTCACAGGGATGCAGTCTAACATAGAAGTCCCCACACAGGGAAGCAGTCTAACGTAGAAGTCCCCACACAGGGAAGCAGTCTAACATAGAAGTCCCCTCACAGGGATGCAGTCTAACACAGAATTCCCCACACAGGGAAGCAGTCTAACACAGAAGTCCCCTCACAGGGAAGCAGTATAACATAGAAGTCCCCACACAGGGAAGCAGTCTAACATAGAAGTCCTCACACAGGGAAGCAGTATAACATAGAAGTCCCCACACAGGGAAGCAGTCTAACATAGAAGTCCCCACACAGGGAAGCAGTATAACATAGAAGTCCCCACACAGGGAAGCAGTCTAACATAGAAGTCCTCACACAGGGAAGCAGTATAACATAGAAGTCCCCTCACAGGGAAGCAGTCTAACATAGAAGTCCCCTCACAGGGAAGCAGTATAACATAGAAGTCCTCACACAGGGAAGCAGTCTAACATAGAAGTCCTCACACAGGGAAGCAGTCTAACATACCCACACAGGGATGCCATCTAACTTGGAAGTCATTACACAATGTGACAACCCTAAAGACAACCCTAACCAGGCAAAATGTCCCTTCCCCTCCCCAGAGCAGATGCTCTGTGATCTCCACAGGGATACGTTAAGGTAAACAGAAGCAGATGTTCACGACACCAAGCTCTGCCAGGTAGCACATCACATTGCTACGGAACCTGTCCAGGGACAATTCAACACACAACATGTCTGATTTAATCTACCAGAGTGCTATATTGTTACTCCTCTGTGTGGATTGGGCTATAAAGACATGAATCTCGGTAAGCTATTGATTACAATCATATTGTGACAGATTGTCATTGTCTCTGTGTAGACAACCATCTTTCTAAAGACTACTGTGTAATTATTTTGACCTTTATTTAACTAGGCAAGTAAGTTGAGAATAAATTCTTATTTTCAATGACAGCCTAGGAACAGTGGAATTACTGCCAATTCAGGTGCAGAACGACAGATTTGAACCTTGTCAGCGCTGGGGTTTGAACTTGTTCCGGTTATTAGTCCAACGCTCTAACCACTAGGCTACCCTCCTACCCTGGTTGACACAATCTAATCGCCCCTTTGGTGATCAATAAAGTACTTATCTTAGCCCATCCACATGATATGAGATCCCTTCCAAAAACACCCTCACCCACCGCACCTCTCCACCATAATTATTATTTATGCTTGGCCAGCTTGACCTGTTAATTTTGCAAATGCACTCTGTTCAACTGGCACCAAGGAGCATATTCAGAGTAATTGGAACACATGGCTTCCGTTGTGTTGAATGAATGAATTGCCAAGGGGGTAGAAATCATAGTGTTTCATTCATGCAGCCATTGTACTAGAGCCAGACAAGTAACTCTGCCCTTTCAGCTTTGCTGTAGTCTATAAAAAGATAGATGACATGATGAAAACGCACACAAAGAATTTTTTGACAACCTGATTTATCTGTGCGCCATATGCATGGCTTGTATGATGCATCTACCCAGGTGCTGTCCATACCAAGTGGACTTTGACTGCAGTTACTGTCTACAGTGAATCATTGGTTAGCATCCCAAATGGCACCCTATTCCTTTTATAGTGCAGTCATTTTCCACCACTTTTGTCAAAAGTAGTGCACTATATAGCCAATATGGTGCCATTTGGGACGTATACATCCTCATCTTTACTGCATTCTGCAGTAGATTGAAAGGCAGAAGAGGTTAGAGTGCCTGGTCGATTCCATTGATTACAACACAACATCCGGTGCATTGTATATACTCAGCAACCCCAAACAAGCCAAGCTATGTTCCCTGGTTTATGTGGGCCATAAAATAGAGTAGGTAACAGTAAGTCATTGTGATTCTAGCCCTGGAGTGAGTTCGGAGCCGAGCTCACTTTGTGAACGTAGACTCAGGCAGAGAGAGTGTACAGAGGATACTGAATAGAACAACTGATAGATGTTCATGCATTTATAGACTTCGGTATACTGGATGTAAGGCTTGAAGTCAGGAGTGGGTGGGTGCTTGGAACAACCTTGAAACAGTGTATCAACTATTGCGTAAGCTCAATACAGCATTGCGCAACCTTGACAACTATGTGTTGTGCCAGTTGAGAGTCTCTCCTACCTTCTCTTTCTCTCTCACTCTCCAGTGCATACTGTACATGCTGAGTTCAAAGGAGTGTGGTGAGGGCAGGCAGGCTCATAGTAATGAGTTGCCCTGCTGACAATGTAAACCTCTTTGAAACCTAGTTTAAAAAGCACCATGCAGTGTAAAGTCAATCTAGCACCCAGCTTGTTTTAGCATTGTGATTGGGATCTGTCAGAGCCAAGACAAGTTTCTGGGGTTCTGTTGAGCTGCATTAATGATGTGTCTTCTCTGTATCTCCTCTCTCTTTCTATTTCTCTCTCTTGCGCTCTCTCTCTCTCTCTCTCCCCTTGCTCTCTCTCGCCCCCTTGCTCTCACTCACTCTCTCTGTCTCTCTCACTCACTCTCTCTGTCTCTATCTCAATTCAATTCAATTTAAGGGCTTTATTGGCATAGGAAACATATGTTTACATTGCCAAAGCAAGTGAAATAATATATCTCTGTCTCTGTTTCTCTATCTCTCGCTTCTCTGTGATGGTAACAGAAAAGCAGGCCACTACACTCTTAAGGCTAAGGCTGGCTTACAGTTCAAATCAAATCAAATTGTATTTGATGCCAGGAAATTATAGAAAAATAAAGGTAAATATTATATGTCATTATCAAATAGGCTGTAATTTCATCAAATTATGTTTGATTTGTGAAATTATGTTTTAATTATACATTGTATGTTAGCTGTTCAACTAGAGTTAAATCAAATCAAATCCAATTGTATTTGTCAAATGCGCCAAATGCTTACTTACAAGCCCTTAACCAAAAATGCAGTAGCAGAGAGAACAGTCTATGACTAGGGTGGCTGGAGTCTTTGACAATTATTAGGGCCTACAGTTGCTCTATCGGCATGTCTGTAGACAGTTGTTGCAGTGACATCATGAACATTCTATTGTCATCAGACATCAAACTTGTTTTTGTCATTATGAAAAAGTAAATACAAAAATGTCAGGCTCATGACATAAGCAGCCCGGTTGTCCAAAATAGCATAACTGCTACATTTTAACACCAATAAACCCATCTATTTTAAAATGCATTTGGTTAATTTTGCAAATAAGGGAACTTTTGGATGTTAAATGTTTTGGGAAATGAAACCTCTTGAAACTGCTTTTTATCTATCTGAAAATGTTCTTCACTCTGTCTGGAAACAAAATCTAATAGTGGCTGAGACCATACTGTTAGAATATAACTAATTCTATCGGTTTCCCCAAATAGCGGAGGGGAAATGTCATTACCACCACCTCAAAAAATGTGCTATATTAGTTGAAAATGACAGAAATTGTGCCTAAGTTATTTCATACATTTCCATGAATTGCATTTTTTCATGTTATCTATTTCATATTTGGAAGTTTTCATAATTATATACATTCACCATTGTCATGTCTAAATATCCATATATGCCTTGATGATACTCAAAAACATGTAGTGAGTTTTCAGCACTTGGCAGTTCTGTTCTGTGACCTTGTGTGGCCTACCACTTCACAGATGAGCCATTGTTGCTCCTAGACGTTTCCACTTCACAATAACAGCACTTACAGTTGACCAGGGCAGCTCTAGCAAGGCAGAAATAAAAATGTATGAACTAATAGATTTTGTCATTGCCACCACTGTTTTGTCCTTACCATCACAGTTCATTATGTGGTGGTAATGACGTGTAGTGGGAATTATATATATATTTTTGTTGAATTTGACCCCTTTTTCTCCCCAATTCCGTGGTATCCAATTGTTAGTAGCTACTATCTTGTCTCATCTCTACAACCCCCGTACGGGCTCGGGAGAGACGAAGGTTGAAAGTCATGCGTCCTCCGATACACAACCCAACCAAGCCGCACTGCTTCTTAACACAGCGCGCATCCAACCTGGAAGCCAGCCGCACCAATGTGTCGGAGGAAACACCGTGCACCTGGCAACCTTGGATAGGGCGCACTGCGCCCGGCCCGCCACAGGAGTCGCTGATGCACGATGAGACAAAAATATCCCTACCGGCCAAACCCTCCCTTATCCGGACAACGCTGGGCCAATTGTGCGTCGCCCACAGACCTCCCGGTTACGACAGAGCCTGGGCACAAACCCAGAGTCTCTGGTGGCACAGCTAGGGCTGCAGTACAGCGCCCTTAAACACTGCGCCACCCAGGAGGCAATGGGAATTATATTTTTAGGGTATTTGATCATAAATAGCAGGGACTTTAGCATGCTAACTTATAAGAAGTTCATAAGAAATCCTGCTATGGCCTCCAACGAATCATCAAACAGGCAAAGCGTCAATACAGGACTAAGATCGAATCAAACTACACCGGCTCCGACACTCGTCGGATGTAGCAGGGCTTGCAAACTATTACAGACTACAAAGGGGAGCACAGCTGAGAGCTGCCCAGGGACACATGCCTACCAGATGAGCTAAATAACTTATATGCTTGCTTCCAGGCAAGTAACACTGAAACATGCATGAGAGCATCAGCTGTTCCGGACGACTGTGTGATCACGCTCTCCACAGCCGATGTGATTAAGACCTTTAAACAGGTCAACATTCACAAGGCCGCAGGACCAGGACGTGTACACCAAGCATGCGATGACCAACTGGCAAGTGTCTTCTCTGATATTTTCAACCTCTCCCTGACTGAGTCTATAATACCAACATGTTTCAAGCAGACCAACATAGTCCCTGTGCCCAAGAACACTAAGGTAACCTCCCTAAATGACTACCGCCCCATAGCACTCACGTCGGTAGCCATGAATTGCTTTGAAAGGTTGGTCATGGCTCACATCAACAACATTATCCTAGAAACTCTAGACCCACTCCAATTTGCATATCGCCCCAACAGGTCCACAGATGATGCAATCTCTATTGCACGCCACACTGCCCTTTCACACCTGGACAAAAGGAACACCTATGTCAGAATGCTATTCATTGACTACAGTCCAGAGTTCAACATCATAGTGCCCTCAAAGCTCATCACTGAGCTAAAGACCCTGGGACTAAGCTCCTCCCTTTGCAACTGGATCCTGGACTTCCTGACGGGTCGGGGCCAAGCTTCCTGCCATCCAGGACCTCTATACCAGGCAGCATCAGAGGAAGGTCCTAAGACTCCAACCACCCTAGTCATAAACTGTTCTCTCTGCTACCGGAACGCCAAGTCTAGGTCCAAGCCATATGACTCCTGAACAGCTAATCAAATGGCTACCCAGACTATTTGAATTTGGCTTATGCACAAAATTATGCACAAATTATGGCTTATGCACAACTAATATGTATATAGTTTCCTTTTATTTGACTCTTTTTTTAAACAGGTCTATTAAATGTTTTGTAATTATCAAGACTTCCGTAAGTGTAATACACAGAAGAATGTTAAAAGTCCAGGTGTCAGACAGGACATAAACAGGGCAAAACAGTGAATCCAGACATGAAATGCTTGAATAGATGAAAAAACATTTTGAAAGCTGAAAAAAAATCTTACGGTTATTTTAGTCTCTACTAAATGGATGTGAAGTAAAACAATCTAAATCAACATTTTATCTTAAAAATCTAACCCTGGGAAAAGGCCGTATTTGCAAAATGACCCATTTATAGTCTATGTCAATCCAGCAAACTAGCAAATAAAAGCAACTTTCTAAACAATGTTTTAGTTAGTTTCTAGCTTGTTAGCTAGCTAGCTGGCTAGCCAGTTCAAATAAGGACCATATCATAGCTGAGAATGCCTTAACTTCAGCTCATTTTTATTCATTGTTAAAGGAATTTAAACTCACAACAAGATCAGTTACAAGTAACTGGCGAGTTAATTACAGAAAATAGCTTAAGGTTGTGTGTGACGAAATAAAAGCAGGGCATTCTACCAGAGAATTGTAGAACTTGTGCATTGTCTCATTGCCGTCTCAGTCAAGTAACCATGACAATGGACGCAGCGACAGGGTCAAAGTTGAACTTTTTTCATCTGTCTGCAGCAAGGAAACCGACTGTCACAGTGACGGTCTATAGACATTCCACTGGAGCATAAATAAAATGTTGTTTTGACCAGTGACACTTGTCACATTCTAATTGCCAGCAGACATGTCGATAGACAAAGTATAAACCAGCCTTTAGAAAAAAGGGTTACAAAAGGGTAATTTGGCTGTCCCCATAGGATAACCCATAGGATAACTATTTTTGGTTCCGTGTGAGGGTTCTTTATGGAACTCAAAAGGGTTCTACATGGAACCAAAAGGGTTCTACAAAAAGGGTTCTACAAAAATAGTTATTCAAAGGGTTCTCCTATGGGGACAGTCAAAGAACCCTTTTAGGTTCCAGATAGCACTTTTTTTCCTAAGAGTGTATGACTCACTATCTCTCCGAGAGCTGCAGCAGCCAGCAGATCCAGGGGAGGATCTGTTTTAGTCAGGCACAGTCCTTCTCACATAGCAGAGCCTCTTACACGAATTGGTTACTATACAGTAGGTATTTTTATGAGGAACTGTATTGGAGTTTATATAGGGAAGATTATACTGTCTAGTTTATGGGATGAATACTAACTTGAGATATATCCATCACGCCTACATTATAATAACTTGTGATAATATACTTCCTTACTCTGTACTGTATACTCCCTCTCCATTGGGGCCACAGCTCGGCCAACTACTTCACATTTAACCAATGAATGACCTAGAACACACATCCCACTGGCCTGGGTGCTAGACAGAGATCAACGATGAGAAAATAAATCATTTCTACAACACTCGGCATGCACTATTATTTTGTCTGTTTGTTGTTGTGCCAATATGAATGAATCATCACAGGAGCTCACCAGTGTTGCAGACATCCTTCATCTTTAATCTACATTTTTCCTTGCCCTGGACCATAGCTTTGACCATATTTCTGTTTGTCTCTATACATCTTTTCACACTATTGTGCTAACCCAAACCCTACTGTGCTGGCTCTGGTGTTTTCTTTTCACATAGTCCTTTACGGCCCAGTTCCAGCAACTATGGTGGACAATCCCGGCTGTAAATCTGTCCATCTCTTTTCCAGGCAGTCAGTAGATAGTCCCTCATAGTCCACTCTAGTCCATCTCTTTGTCCACCCTAATAAACTTGCTTCATTAGTACACTCCATCCTGTGAATCAATCAGATTATACATGAACGGGACATTGTACACATCCCTCATTGTTATGAATGCATCCGTACACCTTTTACTAATTCATCTGGGCTATTTGTCGGCCGTTGTTCATTAGTCTGGGAGAAAGGGGAATAATAAAGTGTCGGACTGGGTGCAATGTGGTGTGTAATGCCATTACTGTTACATTTGTCATGGGGAGCTGTTTTAACTTTGCACCGCTTCCTCCAATAGCTTAAAAGCCACTAAGCCACAGCCTCTATCAGTCTGGCCTGAATAATGAATGTCTTAAAGCGCCTGACCAGAGAATGAGACAGGATCTTAGAGTGGAGAGAGACAGGGAGTACCAAGAGAGGGAGAAAGACAGGACCTTAGAGAGGGAGAGAGACAGGACTAGTGAGGAGAGAGGGAGAAAGGACCAGAGAATGATAGGTGAGAGGGGAAGAGGTTGAGAGGGGGGGGGGACAGCTAACTCAGACATAGAGAGGAGAGGGGAGACAGGGATCAAAGGGAGGGAGACAGAGGCTCAATCCCAATACCCCCCCCCCCCCCCTTAGCCCTTCCCCTTAGCCCTTCCCCTTAGCCCTATCCCTTAGCCCTTCCCCTTAGCCCTATCCCTTAGCCCTTCCCCTTAGCCCTTCCCCTTAGCCCTTCCCCTTAGCCCTATCCCTTAGCCCTTCCCCTTAGCCCTTCCCTTTAGCCCTTCCCCTTAGCCCTATCCCTAAGCCCTTCCCCTTAGCCCTTCCCCTTAGCCCTTCCCCTTAGCCCTTCCCCTTAGCCCTTCCCCTTAGCCCTTCCCCTTAGCCCTTCCCCTTAGCCCTATCCCTTAGCCCTTCCCCTTAGCCCTATCCCTTAGCCCTTCCCCTTAGCCCTTCCCCTTAACCCTTCCCCTTAGCCCTATCCCTTAGCCCTTCCCCTTAGCCCTATCCCTTAGCCCTTCCCCTTAGCCCTATCCCTTAGCCCTTCCCCTTAGCCCTTCCCCTTAGCCCTTCCCCTTAGCCCTTCCCCTTAGCCCTTCCCCTTAGCCCTATCCCTTAGCCCTTCCCCTTAGCCCTATCCCTTAGCCCTTCCCCTTAGCCCTTCCCCTTAACCCTTCCCCTTAGCCCTATCCCTTAGCCCTTCCCCTTAGCCCTATCCCTTAGCCCTTCCCCTTAGCCCTATCCCTTAGCCCTTCCCCTTAGCCCTTCCCCTTAACCCTTCCCCTTAGCCCTATCCCTCCGTTTTGCATGATCCTGTGAGCCGTATCGAGTGGGAGTGATGTCCCAATCCAACTTTTAACATGGCTACATTACAGGCACATTGTTGTTTTGCTGTTCTTATTTGTTGCTCCCCACTGGCACAGACATCAGTTCAATGTCTAGTTTTGATTTGGTTATGTTGTCAACTAACATGAATTCAACATGAAATGAACAGAAAATGTTACCATGTCATTGGATTTAGGTTGCAAGTTTGGTGGAAAAAAATATGAAGATACCTTATTTTGATGACTTTTTACAAATTCATTTTTTTGTTGCATTGATTCAACCTCGCATTAAATTTTTTGGTTGAATTGACTTGGAAACAACGTTTATTCAACCTGTTTTTTGCCAAATTTGTTGCTCATAAGTAGGACTATGTATTTTTTTGCCTGAGAAATATATTGGGACATCGCCAGACAGGGACCAGAGAAGGAGATTGGTTGGTTTGCTTTTAAAAAGTTTAACTATCTCTGGGTAATTTTCAGCCGTTTAAAAACGTTGTTTTTCTCATCCATCACCAGTCGTCCTTACATCACCTCTCCCTTGTCGTTTTATTCTAATCCATCTCTCTCCACACCTACCTTTCTATGCCTGTCTTCCCTCATCCCTTCTCTCTTCTCCTTTTCTCCATGTTTCTGCTTCTCGAAATGCCAACCCTAATTCTCCATCACCTCTCTATCCACTTGTTCCTATTTTCTATTCTCCATCTGTTTTCTCGGTTCGTTCTTTACTCCCACCTTTATCCTGCTCTTCATCTACCCCTCCCTCTCTCTAACCCTTTCCATCTATTTTCGAGCCACCTCTCTCCAGCTTCACAATACAAATGTCTGGCTTGAAAAGTTAAAGGAGCTTACGTTGCAAAAGCTAATTATGACAACAATAACAACACCTTCAACGTCAATGTCATTACCAGTCATAGCAATAATAATCAGAAACATAACAGCATCCATCTCTCTTCTTTTATTGCTCTCTTTCTTCACGTCTGTCTTTTCCTCCGTCCACCTCTCCCTCCCTGCCTCGTCTCCCTCGACTACCTCCCTCCCCATGTCCTGTGGGTGACAGCAGAGCGGCCCTGTAATGAGCTGCCTGTGTACACACTGGGCAGATGCCAGTGGACAGTCGTTAGCTCATATGACAGACAAGGACCCCCTCCTTCCTTGCCTCTGTCCCCCCCCCCCCCCCACCTTTCACCCACCATCTCCTCTCTTCCCTCCCTCCCCTCTCTCCTTCCCCCAGCCCAGCCCCAACATGATGCCGCATGGTTAGCGTTGCTACCCGGGACAGACACTATAGCCAAGTTGAAGCATTCCCACTGGAATAGCAGACTCTCTATGTCAGCCAGACGGGCCAGGGGGAGGGACGGGTGCAAATCTTTTATTAATTAGGTGGACCCTTAAAGTGATATTTATCAATCATTCAAACATGCATTTCATTACATGTGCTGTCACTGTGTGTTTTATCTGGACCAATGGACGCATTTTTTTAACTTGAATTTTTTAAATTTCACCTTTATTTAACCAGGTAAGCTAGTTGAGAATAAGTTCTCATTTACAACTGCGACCTGGCCAAGATAAAGCAAAGCAGTGTGTCACAAACAACAACGCAGAGTTACACATGGAATAAACAAACATACAGTCAATAATACAGTAGAAAAAGTCTATATACAGTGTGTGCAAAGGAGGTAAGATAAGGGAGGTAAGGCAATAAATAGGCCATAGTGGCGGAATAAATACAATATGGCAATTAAACACTGGAGTGATGGGTATGCAGAAGATGAATGTGCAAGTAGAGATACTGGGGTGCAAAGGAGCAAAATAAATCAAATAAATAACAGTATTGGGATGAGGTAGTTGGATGTGCTATTTACAGATGGGATATGTACAGGTGCAGTGATCTGTGAGCTGCTCTGACAGTTGGTGCTTAAAGTTAGTGAGGCAGATATGAGTCTCCAGCTTCAGTGATTTTTGCAGTTCGTTCCAGTCATTGGCAGCAGAGACCTGGAAGCAAAGGCAGCCAAATGAGGAATTGGCTTTACGGGTGACCATTGAAATATACCTGCTGGAGTGCGTGCTACGGGTGGGTGCTGCTATGGTGACCAGTGAGCTGAGATAAGGCAGGGCTTTACCTAGCAAAGACTTATAGATGACCTGGAGCCAGTGGGTTTGGCAGCGAATATGAAGCGAGGGCCAGCCAACGAGAGCATACAGGTCTCAGTAGAGGGTAGTATATGGGGCTTTGGTGACTAAACGGATGGCACTGTGTTGGAGTGTTGGAGGCTATTTTGTAAATTACATCGCCGAAGTCATGGATCGGTAGGATAGTCAGTTTTACGAGGGTATGTTTGGCAGCATGAGTGAAGGATGCTTTGATGTGAAGAAGGAAACCAATTCTAGATTTAATTTTGGATTGGAGATGCTTAATGTGAGTCTGGAAGGAGAGTCTAACCAGACACCCAGGTATCTGTAGTTGTCCACATTTTCTAAGTCAGCCCCGTCCAGAGTAGTGATGCTGGACCGGCAGGCAGGTGTGGGCAGCAATTGGTTGAAGAGCATGCATTTAGTTTTACTTGCATTTATGAGCAGTTGGAGGCCACGGGTGGAGAGTTTTAGGGCATTGAAGCTCATCTGGAGGTTAGTTAACATAGTGTCCAAAGAAGGGCCAGAGGTATACAGAATGGTGTCGTCTGCATAGAGGTGGATCAGAGAATCACCAGCAGCAAGAGCGACATCATTGATGTATACAGAGAAGCGAGTCGGCCCGGGAATTGAACCCTGTGGCACCCGCATAGAGACTGCCAGAGGTCCGGACAACAGGCCCTCCGATTTGACACACTGAACTCTATCTGAGCAGTTGTTGGTGAACCAGGTGAAGCAGTCATTTGAGAAACCAAGGCTAATGAGTCTGCCGATGAGAATGTGGTGATTGACAGAGTCGAAAGCCTTGGCCAGGTCGATGAATACAGCTGCACAGTATTGTCTCATATCGATAGCGGTTATGATATTGTTTAGGACCTTGAGTGTGGCTGAGGTGCACCCATGACCAGCTCTGAAACCAGATTGCATAGAGGAGAAGGTACGGTGGGATTCGAAATGGTCGGTGATCTGTTTGTTAACTTGGCTTTCGAAGACCTTAGAAAGGCAGGGTAGGATAGATATAGGTCTGTAGCAGTTTGGGTCTAGAGTGTCTCCCCCTTTGAAGAGGGGGATGACCATGGCAGCTTTCCAATCTTTCGGTATTTCAGACGATACGAAAGAAAGGTTGAACAGGCTAGTAATTGGGTTTGCAATAATTAAAGCGGAATTTTTTTGAAAAAGAGGGTCCAGATAGTCTAGCCTGGCGGATTTGTAGAGGTAAAGATTTTGCAGCTCTTTCAGAACATCAGCTATCTGGATCTGAGTGAAGGAGAAATGGGGAGGCTTGGGAAAGTTGCTGGTTTGGGCAAAATGTAGTCAGGCTGTTAATTAACAGTTTAGCTTGCTTTTTATCATGTTCATGTATGTGGCTTAAACACTGAGTGCACAAAACATTAGGAACATTAGGCTCTTTCCATGACATAGACTGACCAGGTATGTCCAGGTGAAAGCTAGGATCCTTTATTGTTGTCACCTGTTAAATCCACTTCAATCAGTGTAGATGAATGGGAGGAGACAGATTAAAGAAGGATTATTAAGCCTTGAGACAATTGAGAGATGGATTGTGTATGTGTGCCATTCAGAGGGTGAATGGGAAAGACAAAATATTAAAGTGCCTTTGAACGGGGCAAGGTAGTAGGAGTGCCTAGAAACAGCCGTGGTATATTGGCCATTTACCACAAACACCCGAGGTGCCATATCATAAGCTGGTTAACAATGTAATTACAGTAGTAAAAATACATTGAAAAATAAATCAACACAATGCCCGTGGTATATGGTCTGATGTACCACGGCTGTCAGCCAGCCAGCATTCAGGGCTCGAACCACCCAGTTTGTTTACTCTAGAATCAAATGCTGCTGAAAACATGACAGTTCTAAAATCTTGAATCCTGTTGTAGGGATATATTTAATATGCATCTCAATGTTGCAAGAACTGTTGTTGACACATTAGCAGATGATGAAATGATGAAATTTGCTTTCTAAAGTTATTATTATAATGTTATTACTATACTCTGATTTGAAGATATCCTCTCTGAATGACAGAATTGTGAGTGAGTTTTAGATGTGAAAGGGCTTTATTTTTCAATCAGAGCTGAATACATATTTGTCTTGGCTGTCATTGTGACAGTGACTGCATGCCACAGTGGTTGCAGAATGGAGTCCAGACAAATATGCTAGCTTCACTCAGACTGCTTCAACTGTATCAACCCCTTGGATTTGTATGGCTGCTGGATCTGCAAGGTCATTATTTAACAGACGTTATGACAGAACACATCCAAAGTACAGTTTGGCTCGTTGTGGGAGGGATATCTTTTACATGTTGTCCAATAAGCAAATACGCTTGTTCAAAGCAACTTGCAATACCTACTGAGACAACCACATAGTACCAGCCTCATAAAGAAAACCTCCTTCAAAATCCAGTGCTTGAATAAAATTGAATAGAACAGAAAGAGTACAGCATGGAATAGAACAGAAAGAGTACAGCATGGAATAGAACAGAAAAAGAGAAAAACGAGAGCATCAAATTCCCCACTGTAGTTGAGTTGTGGGTTTAGTTAGGGAGGACCATGAGAATTGCGAGATGCTAAACTCCTTAAGGGCACTCACGCAACTCACGCCTTCGCGTGAGCTGTTAACTTACAAACCCTTAACCAACAATGCCATTCAAGAAATAGAGCTAAGAAAAGAAAGTGACACAATACTTATTGTCAATGTGCAGCGGTACAGGCTAGTCAATGCAATTTGTACATGTAGTTAGGGGAAACGTGCATATGCATAGATAATAAACAGTGAGTAGCAGCAGTGCAAAAACAAAGTAGGGGGGGTCAACATAAATAGTCCGGGTGGCCATTTGATTAATAGAAGAAGCTGTAAAGTAGCCTTTTGGACCTAGGCATGGCGCTCCGGTACCGCTTGCCATGCGGTAGCAGAGAGAACAGTATATGACTTGGGTGACTGGAAACTTTGACAATTGTTTGGGCCTTCCTCTGACACTGCCTAATATATAGGTCCTGGATGGAAGGAAGCTTGGCCCCATTGATGTAATGGGCCGTATGCACGACACTCTGTAGCGCCTTACAGTTGCCGTGCAGTTGCCGTACCAGGCGGTGATGCAACCGGTCAGAATGCTCTCGATAGTACAGCTGTAGATATTTTTGGGGATCTGGGGACCCATTCCAAATCTTTTCAGTCTCCTGAGGAGGAAAAGGTGTTGTCGTGCCCTATTCATGACTGTTTTGGTGTGTTTGGACCATGATAGTTTGTTGGTGATGTGGACACCAAGGAACTTGAAACTCTCGACCCCCTCCACCACAGTCGCGACGATGTGAATGGAGTCGTGTTTGGTCAAGAGGTTGTGGGTGAGCAGGCAGTACAAGAGGGGACTAAGCATGCACCCCTGAGGGGCAACAGTGTTTAGGATCAGAATGGCAGATGTAATGTTGCCTACCCTTACCACCTGGGGGTAGCCCATCAGGAAGTCCAGGATCCAGTTGCAGAGGGAGGTGTTTAGTTCCAGGGTCCTTAGCTTAGTGATCAGCTTTCAGGGCACTATGGTGTTGAACGCTGAGCTGTAGTCAATGAACAACATTCTCAGAAAGATGTTCCTTGTGTCCAGGTGAGTCCGTAATAGTTTGCAAGCACTGCCACTATCGACGGACATCAGAGCCAGTGTACTAGGATTCAATCTTAGTCCTGTATTGACGTATTGCCTGTTTGATGGTTCGGCTGAGGGTATACAGTTGAAGTCAGAAGCTTACATACACATTAGCCAAATACATTTAAACTCAGTTTTTCACAATTCCTGACATTTAATCCTAGTAGAAATTCCCAGTCTTAGGTCAGTTAGGATCCACACTTTATTTTAAGAATGTGAAATGTCAGAAAAATAGTAGAGAGAATGATTTATTTCAGCTTTTATTTATTTCATCACATTCCCAGTGGGTGAGACGTTTACATACACTCAATTAGTACTTGGTAGCATTGCCTCTAAATTTGTTAACTTGGGTCAAACGTTTCGGGTAGCCTTCCACAAGCTTCCCACAATAAATTGGGTGAATTTTGGCCCGTTCCTCCTCACAGAGCTGGTGTAACTGAGTCAGGTTTGTAGGCCTCCTTGCCATTTTTCCACAACTTTGGAATCATGCTTGGGGTCATTGTCCATTTGGAAGACCCATTTGCGACCAAGCTTTAAAGTCCTGACTGATGTCTTGAGATGTTGCTTCAAGATATCCACATAATTTTCCTCCCTCATGATGCCATCTATTTTGTGACATGCACCAGTCTCTCCTGCAGCAAATAACCCCCACAACATGATGCTGCCACCCCCGTGCTTCACGGTTGGGATGATGTTCATCGGCTTGCAAGCCTCGCCTTCTATCCTCCAAACATAACGATGGTCATTATGGCCAAACAATTCGGTTTTTGTTTCATTAGACCAGAGGACATTTCTCCAAAAAGTACGATCTTTGTCCCCATGTGCAGTTGCAAACCGTAGTCTGGCTTTTTTATGGATGTTTGGAGGAGTTGCTTCTTCCTTGGTGAGCGGCCTTTCATGTTCTGTCAATATAGTACTCGTTTTACTGTGGATATAGATACTTTTGTACCTGTTTCCTCCAGCATCTTCACAGGGTCCTTTGCTGTTGTTCTGGGATTGATTTGCACTTTTCGCACCAAAGTACATTCAACTCTAGTAGACAGAAAGCGTCTCCTTCCTGAGCGGTATGATGGCTGCGTGGTCCCATGGTGTTTATACTTGCATACTATTGTTTGTACAGATGAACGTGGTACCTTCAGGCATTTGGAAATTTCTCCCAAGGATGAACCAGACTTGTGGAGGTCTACAATTATTTTTCTGAGGTCTTGGCTGATTTCTTTTCATTTTCCCATGATGTCTATCAAAGAGTCACTGAATTTGAAGGTAGACCTTGAAATACATCCACAGGTACACCTCCAATTGACTTAAATGATGTCAATTAGCCTACCAGAAGCTTCTAAGGCAATGACATAATTTTCTGGAATTTCCCAACCTGTTTAAAGGCACAGTCAACTTAATGTAAACTTCTGACCCACTGGAATTGTGATACATTGAATTATAAGTTAAATAATCTGTCTGTAAACAATTGCTGGAAAGATAACTTGTGTCATGCACAAAGTAGATGTCCTAACTGACTTGCCAAAACTATAGTTTGTTAAACAAGACATTTGTGGAGTGGCTGAAAAATGAGTTTTAATGACTCTAACCTAAGTGTATGTAAACTTCCGACTTCAACTGTTTCTTGAAAGCAGCAGCTATAGCCTTTAGCTCTGTGCAGATGTTGCCTATAATCCATGGCTTCTGGTTGGGATATGTACATACGGTCACTGTGGGGACAGTGTTGTCGAAGCAGTTATTGATGAAGCCGGTGACTGAGGTGGTATACTCCTCAATGCCATTGAAAGGAATCCCAGAACTTATTCCAGTCTGTGCTAGCACAACTGTCCTGTAGCGTAGCATCCACCTCATCTGACCACTTTCGTATTGAGCAAGTCACTGGTACTTCCTGCTTTCGTTTTTGCGTGTAAGCAGGAATCAGGAGGATAGAATTATGATCAGATTTGCCAAATGGAGTGCAACGGAGAGCTATGTACACGTCTCTGTAAGTGGAGTAAAGGTGGTCTACAGTTTTTTCCCTCTTGTTTTCTTATGGCCTTATACAGCTCATTGAGTGCGGTCTTAGAGCCAGCATCGGTTTGTGGTGGTAAATAGTCGACTACGAAACATTTAGATAGTGTGGTCTACAGCTTACCATGAGGTACTCTACCTCAGGCGAGCAGTACCTCGAGACTTCCTTAATATTAGACATCGCAAATCAGCTGTTATTGACAAATAGACACACACATCCCTCATCTTACCAGACGTAGCTGTTATATCCTGTCGATGCACGGAAAACAGCCAAATGCATATATTCCACGTCGTCGTTCAGGCTTGACTCCGTGAAACACAAGATATGACAGGTTTTAATGTCCTGTTGCTAGGATAGTCTCAAACAGAGATCATCCAGTTATTCTCCAGTGATTGCACGTTGGCCAATAAAATGGATGGTAGAAGCGGGTTACCCACTCACCTACGAATTCTAACAAGGCACCCCAATCTCCACCCCTTGTATTTCCGTCAGTCTGGTAATGAGTGGATGGGCTTTGACTTGGAGGATGTATTGGAAGCTAAACAGGTGATTGATTGTGGTATTGGTTTCCCTCTTTAATTCCAATAGAGCTAATTTCATTGACTGGCCTTTCTTGGTTCAATGGAGTAATAATGTACTGGTACATGTTAATCACTCTTCTACTTCTATACTGGTTCTTGATGGTCAGCAGTGGACCATCACACATCTGCAAATTATTCATACTCATCCATTTTCTCACTTGCTCTCTCTCTCTCTCTCTCTCTCTCTCTCTCTCTCTCTCTCTCTCTCTCTCTCTCTCTCTCTCTCTCTCTCTCTCTCTCTCTCTCTCTCTCTCTCTCTCTCTCTCTCTCTCTCTCTCTCTCTCTCTCTCTCTCTCTCTCTCTCTCTCTCTCTCTCTCTCTCTCTCTCTCTCTCTCTCTCTCTCTCATGTTTAGCCCGAGCAGACTGAATCAGTGTTAATGATTCCTAATTCCCTCCCTCATGTATCCTCATACAACCTCTCCATTGAGAACACCAGTGCAATGTCACTGATGTATTCATTACTGTCTGCCTCATTACTGTGTTAAGCCAGTCTGTCAAAGGAATAGAAACCTCCTTCTCTTTAAAGAGAGACTGATCAGCCTGCAGCTCGCCCCATCAACCCCGGTCACCATCACAGCCCCGGCTCTGTCTTTCATCTCCGTATCAGACCTCCCATCGCGCTTGACTTTAGAGGCACCGACTTCATTCCATCTCCTCTCCTGCTCTCTTCGCATCAGTGTCAAGCCTGCCTCGTTGGCATATCTCTTTCATCCCTCAGAGCCTTTTTGAGTCGAACCACACTGAGAGGAGGAGACGTTTATTTTTCTAATTTCCAGAAGCAAGACTCGGCTCACAATATATAGAGATGAAGGAGGTCATACAATCACTTATTCACTTGTTTACTTTTTGGATATTTCATGTACTGTATGTTGGCTTGAGTCAACCGAACACAAAGCAATGACATCCTCAAAAGCATCATTGGGCTCCCGAGTGGCACAGTGGTCTAACGCACTGCATCTCAGTGCTAGAGGTATCACTACAGACCCTGGTTTGATTTCAGGCTGTATCACAACCGGCTGTGATTGGGAGACCCATAGGGTGGTGCACAATTGGCCCGGCGTCGTCCCGGTTTGGGTTTGGCCGGGGTAGGCTGTTATCGTAAGTAAAACTTTTTTCTTAACTGACTTGCCTAGTTAAATAAAGGTTAAATAAAAAATAATATATAAAAACATCCTCTCGACTATTTGCCCCCTCCACCCCTTAGAATGACCTTCAAAGACATGAGCCATTTTCTTCATCTGACATGTACTGTTCCCTATTCTTTCTGTCCAGATAATGGAGTGTACTGGTCCAGTCTGAGATCTGAGATAAAATGGTGGGTGGGGTGGGGTGGGGTGGGGGGGGTTAGGGAGTTGAGAAGGAGAGGTATTGAAGGGGGCCTCATCTGCTGTGTGTTTCTTACGACACCTCCCCCCAATTCCTCCTGTCATAATTTAATCACCATGTTTGATTGACAGGGCCATACTGAAGTTTTAATCAGGGTCGGATTACGTGTGCGGCCATCTGTGAGTCACAGAAAACGACCCAGGTCTCACTCGCTGTGCAGTAGATCAATAGGAGGTATGATCAATGAACAGAGAAAGGCCATCTCTTCAATGTTACATTAACACATCACTTTCAATATCTTACTGGTGGGTGTAAGAGTTGCTTCGAGAGTTCAGAATGTATAATAATTGAATATCGTAACAAAGGTTACAGCATATTACAGAAGTAATATGCAGACACATGCTTACGATATGCTGGATGTCTGACTGGATGTAAAAATATACTCTCTGCCTTTCCCCTCTGTCTCAATAGACTTGACTCACCACACATTTGCAACGACTAACAATGATATGTCTGAAAAACACTCATTATAAGGGTTCATTTCGTACATTGAAGAGCATGGGAAATGCATGGCCTTATTAATCAGTCTATTGTAAGGCGATTCCTGTAGAGTTGAGTGGGCAATGGAGATTAGAATTGTTTATTGTTTTTGTTGTTTTTGTTTTTCTGAGTTGCTAATCAAATTCTTTCCTACGTTTTGTGAAATGTCTGCATCTGTTTATCTTAAGTGCTCGTGGGTGTGTGTGCGCGCGTGTGAGTGAGTACGTGTGTATGTGTATGTGTGTGTGTTTGTGTGCGCATCAATGTGTGGGTAGGGGTGAGGTGTGTGAATCTGTAAGTGAGTTAGACAGTCCTCACAGTGGGTAGCTGAGGTGTTGGCATAGTTGTTGTTTTGCCTGGCTTGGCACAGGTGTGTGCTGACACACACACACTCACACTCTCTCTCCTTTACACACACACTCTCCCTGGTGAGTGGCCACCATATGCCTCAAAGGCAGATGGCACAGTTGGCAGTGCCAATGTGACGGTCCATGATTACCACTCTGGGGGATTCTATTATCAAATTGACTGCTTGGACAGTTTCTAAAGATAAAGATGCTGAGAGTGGGACTTAGTGCACTGGGACTCTGGTACCACCCCCACTGGCCCTCCTGTCTAGTTAACAAGAGTTAAAGGAAGGTTTCAACTGCACACACAATGAAAAAGTATATCTGCTATATAATAGGCCTTGTTATGAAGACTGTTTTAAGTGTTGTCTGACATCCTCAATGCTTATCCATTCTTACCTTAAACACCCCAGTCTGCTTTCGCTGTATGTGAAAACTATGTCACCATTGTTAAATTACGAACAGTGCTTTCCTTTTGAGAGGAATGAAGATACAGTAGTGACTCAGCTGCATGAGGATGTAACACCCGGGGAACGTGGGCGTGAGACTGGAGAAGCTGACAGGCAGGTTATAATCAGTGTTGTGTCTCACATCCAGAAGCAGAACTCTGAGGGGCAGAGAGGTTATGAAATTGCTCTAGAGAGGTCATTTCTGGAGCTTTGGAGACCTCTAACCCAACACATGAGCATGCACGCGCACACACACCAACACACACACATGCAGGCATGCACACACAAACAAACATGTGGCACATGCACGTAAACACTGAGTCACACACAAGCACATGCACACACACAACACACACCACCTACACCACCCTGTTGTGCCAGCCTGCAGGTATGAATGAGTGCCATCACTTTTGTAAGTGTGTAAGCATCCCGTGGTTCCCCTGAGGAAGAGAGGACAGGGGTCTAGGACTCTGAGGAGAGATGTGTCCTGGTTCTCTACAAGCCAGTACCTCTCATCTAAATGCTAATTTGGAGAGAGAGAGAGAGAGAAAGAGAGAGAGAAAATGGATGAGTATGAAAGAGAGAGAGAGAGAGAGAGAGAGAGTGAGAGAGAGTGAGAGAGAGAGAGAGAGAGAGAGAGAGAGAGAGAGAGAGAGAGAGAGAGAGAGAGACAGAGCAAGTGAGAAAATGGATGAGTATGAATGAAATATAGAAAGAACTAAAATAAATTAAGAAAGAAGAAAAGAAAGGAGGAAAGAAAGAAGAGATCCATAGATTGCCTGTCTTCAGCAGGTCAGTGGATGACATGGCAGGGTGGGGGAGCGGTGCAGGGCCAGGGATGCGTATATTGCTGGATCAAGTTTCAGGTACCAGGAAACACAGTCTTCCTCAGGCATTTTGTATCATATTGGTGCGTGTGTGTGTGTGCACATGTGTGCTCTCGTGCACCTGCCTGCATGCCTGCCTGACTGTCTGTGTGCATACTTGTGTGTGAGCATGTGTTGGCTATAGATATTACATCCTTTCATATTCACAGAACAAAATCTAATTCCCCACACCCCCACTGCAATCATATTAATTTTTTACTCAAAACATTGGTTGCTCTCCTTTCTGAGTCTCTGCAGCAAAGATGATATGTTTTATTTTTCAAATCTGGCAGCCAGGCGAAGCAGCTTTACCTGGGCTCAGTGATGAAAGAACCTGATCTCTCTCAGGTGGAGGCCCTAGGAGCAATCTAGCTCAACAACAACAATAGTTTGTAGAACCAACAGGGCCAGATTGGTATCTCTCTCAGCCCAGAGTGAGTCCACATCTCCTGGCCTGGAAAGGCGCGAGTCGGATGGTCAGTCGGTAGTGATGGAGGAGGGGGGTCAAAGAGCTGTTGTTGGGTGATTGGGTTGTTTTTGTTGTGGAGGAGGTAGGTGAGTAAATAGACAGATGCAGTTGGGGTCAATTCAATATTCACACAGTCAGGCGAGGAAGTGAGTGGTAATTCAGTCCATGACTGGGAAGACGTTGAAAACAATAGGCAGTTTTCAAGACATGTAAAAAAACAAAAACAGATGAGGACTGTGAATGTGTTGATCTCTGATGTGTTTGGCACCAGTATGTGTCTGAGTATGTTTGTGTGTTAATCAGTTCAGTAATGAGATGGTTAGTTCAGACGGCTGGGTAGCCTGGACTGGATCAATGGTAGTGCTGTAGGCTTGAGTTTTTTTTTATACCAACGGTTAGATTAGAATACTGAGTGCTGCTGTGAGCAGATTGATATTGACTCCCAGGTCTTACGTTATGTTTTTCTTTTACTTCACCTTCATTTTAACAGGGGAGACCGAGATCTAGGTTTCTTTTTCAAACGCGCTCTGTATAATACAGCATAAATAGTGTACACATTATACATTATGCGCATGTTAAAATACAAAAACACAGTCATGGGAAGCACAAACACGACATCATAAATCATCCAGAAGAAACGTTACATTCTTCCACAAATAAGTCCCCAATCAATACTTTCAATGTACTTAAAGGCACGAGACCAAGATGAAATGTATTTAGAATATTGTTCCAGCAATACGGTGCATTAACACTAAAAGTAGTTTTACCCAGCTTGGTCGAGACCCTAGGAACCTCAAGAGTTGACCAATCCTGTGAACGGGTAAGGCAACTCAGGTGTCTATACTTCAACATTAAAGTTAGATAAAATGGAAGTTTATGAAGTAGGGCCTTGTAAACAAAAAGGGAGTAATGTGGAGATCTACGGGTCTTTAGCCAAGTCCAGCCAACCTTTTAATACAGGATGCAGTGATGAGTATCAAAACTGTCACCTGTAACAAAAGGAAGGGCACTATGATAAAGGTTTAAGAGTGTTAGCAGCTGCACTTTAATGAATAAGATCACCATAATCAAGAACAGATAAAACGGTTCCTACTGCTTAGAGAAAGGCATGATCTGTTTCTGTAGAAAAAGCTAACTTAAAATCTTTGCTTCTTAACCAGCTCATCGACATGTTTTTTTCAATGTCAAATCCATATCAATCCAAATCCCTAAATATTTATGTGCGGGAACATGTTGGATTGGAGAACCTTCCAGTGAGTGAACATGTAGTTAATCTGAAATATTCCTATGAGAGTTTAAAAATAACATGTATTTTGTTATGCCCATATAAAGCACCAGTTTTAAATCAGCAAGGGATTCCTGCATAGCTATAAAATCCGACTGTAGTTTTGACAGAGACAGATCAACAATTGAGGCAGTAGCATACATAATAGTTTCATCCGCATATACTGTAGATTAAGTTTACAATTTTTAACCGATTGACCAATGGTGTTTTATAAATAGTGAAGAGAACAGGTCCCGAAATCGACCCCTGTGGTACACCTTTATGTACTTCAAGAAATTCAGAAGGGCACATCAGTCACGATGGCTTGAGTTCTGTCACTAAGATAATCATGAAACTATGAACAGGTGTCAGAGCTCAGGCCTAACGAGGACAACTTATTCAATACAATAGCATGATCAACAGTATCAAAAGCTTTTGGCAGGTCAACAAACAAAGCAGTACAAAGCATTGACAAGATCATTAACAACTAAAGAGGTAGTAGTGCTTTCCAGATTGGTTTACATTCAAAATACATTTGTCAGATAAAAAAGCGAAAAGCTCTACATTTTCCAAGGTTTCAATAATATTAGCTGGACAAGGAAGCCTTGAAATGGGGCGATAATTATTAAGATCACTACTATCGCCTCCCTTATGGAGTGGCAGCTCAAGAGCTGATTTCCATACATTTTTTGAATATTTCCTGATAACAATATTAAATAAAAAATGAGGGTTATTGAGCCAACAATGATGGGCGATGCACACTCAAGCAGACTGGGCTCCAATTGGTCGCCCCCTGTGGATTTATTGGTGCCTATTGCTAGCAAAGCATCCAGGACTTATTTTTCTGTGAATAGCCTAAACAAAAAGCTTTGACTATAATTTCTCTGATCATTCAGCAAGTTTCCCTTATCAGCATTCAGCCCAATATCATTGTGAATAAGCTTAGAAGGCGATTAAATGCATCAATGATGGCATTTGTTTCTGTAATGAGGCCAGTGTCTGAAGTAGAACCCTTCAGGGATTTGACAGTTTTCCAGAATTTAGCCGGGTTACCATTACAATCCCAAAGAGCGGTTACATAATAATCAGATTGAACCTTTCTGATTTGTCTTACACAAAGATTCCTCAGTTGCTTAAAAGCTTGCCAGTCCGGGCCTAAGCCTATGTTCCTGGCCTTGACCCAAGCGTCATCTCTTTTATACATGACTTCTGATAATTCCGGAGTGTACCAGGCACTCAAGCTTCCTTTAACCCTTTGAAGGGAGCATGATTATCCACAAAAGTATTGAAGATGTGCAAAAAGGCTCAAAGATAAATCTGGTAACAACAGGGACCAGATCAAAGCCAGGCAGGTCTACAGAAAGTTAACATGTTCACGTGTACAATAGTATGTTGGAACAGTGGTAGAAATGGATGGTAAGACCCTGAGCAAGGAATAGGTCTACAGCAGACTGGTTTGAGGAGTTAGCGAGGTAACTTTAGTCAACTCTGTGTTCAACTCAGGACAACCGGTCATACGAAAGTGGCTCAACTTTTAGCGAGATACATTTCTATGGCAATGAATCCTTCAGAACTAACCTGCTCCCGGGCAGGCTAACTCATGGCTTACTACACTTACCCTGAATTAAATGACTGAACCACATGTTGAGGACCAACGAAATCAGATTCCCTACCTCTTGCAAAGATTGTGCTACTCCTTTAGTAATGACAGAATGTATTTTGAACTTCACACACAATAACACTTTTCTCAAATTATTTCAGCGATAGCAGCTGGGGAAAAAGGTGGTTGTGCATTGATAAGCACACCAAGGCACACCAAAGTCGAAATTAACGATAAATAGTCAAATAAAAATGGCACTTCTAAAAGTCTACTTCACACCATAGCCTGCTGAAAGATAACTTTTCTTTCATTTGGATTTCGGCACAAATGAAAATGTGGCACCGACTCGCCATTTGATGGATGTTTCAGCATTCTCAATAAAGAGTTTGGCATTCGGCTAGCCATGTGCGACATGCACGTGCAATTACAAGCCTGCTAGAGTTAGCAGCAGGCGGACGAGCAATATCTACCGTGGTAGTAGGGAAGAGGCCTGAGCTGGAATGTGAAGCTAACTGAAGCTGGTTAGCTTTAGAAAACCCTGAGTCAATCTAGCTTTCTTTGTAGGATACACCTCAGATCAAAGAAAGGTAGGCTTGAGAAAAGTTGGACTCACTGTTTAATTTGTAAATCGGGAAGTGCCGGAACACATAGTGAGCATGAGAGGGGGGAGGGTTATCCAGGGGGCTCTGGGATATTGGAATAAATTGAGAGAGAAAAAAGTGTCAAGCACAACATAGCTGCGCAGCAGACAGAGTAAACAGCCAAGTAGCCTACTATCTACGGTGGTGAAATGGACAGGACTCTCCAAGGTGTTGATTAATTCAAAGCATTTTAGACTTCACTGCAGTATGCCCACATACTTGATTATAGCTGCAGGGCTTACAAAAGTCTGAATTTCTTATAAATTAATTTTCTAGACATCAATGTACAGCAACATTTTTAGACATCACTGCAGAACACTGGCCATATGCATGTTCACACATACAGTACTCAGCTGTGAGGCTTACAAGACCTGAATTTCATATCATTTTCAAGACATCAATATAGCAGTAGAGCACGTATCACAATACCGGAAATTAACTTCAAATGAAATAAATCAATGTAGGCTACAGCAGAAAACACATTTGACAAAATATAGGCCTCATGCCTGTGTGATAATATGACACACATATTCCGATTAATTTCACAGTGCAGAACCAGTTTGAAAATAAAAACAAAAATCCTACCTTAGTTTTCAAAACCTCTCACAATGACTCTTGCCGTGTCAAGTCCATTTAACTCCTGACATTTCTTGCTCAAAGCCATGAGCGGGCCTGTGGCTGTGACGTTTAGCCTCCTAAGGCTTTTCGAAAGACTTTGGCTTTGAAGTCTATTTTTTCCTTTTGAGTATTAACTATAACTTGGTTGTCCTCTTTAGCCTTGTCTAAAAGCTTGCTGCCACCAAATGCGCCTTGGTTCGGGCATGTTCAAAATCTTATTTTCTGAGGGCTCTTTGAAACAGACGCCTCACAAGTCCTCAAATAGCAGCTTCATTAAATAGTACCCGCAAAACACCAATCTCAATGTCTACAGTGAAGAGGCAACTCCAGGATGCTGGCCTTCTAAGCAGAGTTGCAAAGAAAAAGCCATATCTCAGACTGGCAAATAAAAAGAAAAGATCAAGATGGAGAAAAAAGCACAGACACTGGACAGAGGACCACTGCCTAGAAGGCCAGCATCCCGGAGTCCCCACTTCACCGTTGACGTTGAGACTAGTGTTTTGCAGGGACTATTTAATGAAGCTGCCAGTTGAGGACTTGTGAGGCATCTGTTTCTCAAACTAGACACTCTATTGTACTTGCCCTCTTACTCAGTTGTGCACCGGTGCCTCCCACTCCTCTTTCTATTCTGGTGTCCCTTCCACGGGATGGTTGAGCTAATGTAGGCTAATTCGATTAGCAAGAGGTTGTAACTAACAAGAACATTTCCCAGACATATCTGATATTGGCAGAAAGCTTACATTGGTATTAATCTAACTGATCTGTGGTAGTTACAGTAGCTATTACAGTGAAATAATATCATGCTATTGTTTGAGAAGAGTGCACAATTTTAACCAGGAAGAGTTATTAATAAACAAATTAGGCACATTTGGGCAGTCTTGATGCAAAATATAACAGAAATGTAATGGTTCATTGGATCGGTCTAAGACATTGCACATGCGCTCCTGCCATCTAGTGGCCAAACATCTAAATTGCACCTGGGCTGGATTAATACATTATGGCCTTTGTCTTGCATTTCAAAGATGATGGTACAAAAAAATACAAAAGAACAGTTGGTTTTGCTTTTCTCTCAAAAACAAGGACATTTCTAAGTGACAACAAACTATTGAATGGTAGTTTATATATTTAAACAGTTGAAGTCGGAAGTTTACATACACTTAGGTTGGAGTCATTAAAACTCATTTTTCAACCACTCCACAAAGTTCTTGCTAACAAACTATAGTTTTTGCAAGTCGGTTAGGACATCTACTTTGTGCATGACACAAGTCATTTTTCCAACAATTGTTTACAGACAGATTATTTCACTTATAAATTCACTGTATCACAATTCCAGTGGGTCAGAAGTTTACATACACTAAGTTAACTGTGCCTTTAAACAGCTTGGAAAATGGCAGAAAATTAATGGCTTTAGAAGTTAATGATAGGCTCATTTAAATAATTTGAGTCAATTGGAGATGTACCTGTGGATGTATTTCAAGGCCTACCTTCAAACTCAGTGCCTATCAGTCAAGACCTCAGAAAAAAATGGTAGACCTCCACAAGTCCACAACAACAGAAAATGACCGTGTGAAGATGCCGGAGGAAAGAGGTACAAAAGTATCTATATCCACAGCAAAATGAGTCCTATATCGACAAAACCTGAAATGCCGCTCAGCAAGGAAGAAGCCACTGCTCCAAAACCTCCATAAAAAAGCCAAACTACGGTTTGCAACTACACATGGAGACAAATATCGTACTTTATGGAGTAATGTTCTCTGGTCTGATGAAACAAAAATAGAACTGTTTGGCCATATTGACCACCGTTATGTTTGGAGGAAAATGGGGAGGCTTCTCAACTGTGAAGCACGGGGGTTTCAACATCATGATTTAGGGGTGCTTTGCTGCAGGAGGGACTGGTGAACTTCACAAAAGAAATGGCATCATGAAGAAGGAAAATTAAGTGGATATATTGAAGCAACATCTCAAGACATCAGTCGGGAAGATTAAAACTTGGTCATAAATGGGTCTACCAAATGGACAATGACCCCAAGCAAACTTCCAAAGTTGTGGCAATATGCCTAAGGACAACAAAGTCAAGGTATTAGACTGGCCATCACAAAGCCCTGACCTAAATCCTATAGATAATTTGTGGGCAGAACTGAAAAAGCGTGTGCGAGCAAGGCGGCTTACAAACCTGACTCAGTTACACGAGCTCTGTCAGGAGGAATGAACCAAAATTCACCCAACTTATTGTGGGAATCTTGTGGAAGGCTACCCAAAACGTATGACCTTAGTTAAACAATTGAAAGGCATCACTACCAAATACTAATTGAGTGTATGTAAACTTTTGACCCACTGGGAATGTGATGAAAGAAATAATAGCTGAAAGAAATCATTCTCTCTACTATTATTCTGACATTTCACATTCTTAAAGTTACTTGTTGAAGTCGGAAGTTTACATACACCTTAGCCAAATACACATGGAGACAAATATCGTACTTTATGGAGTAATGTCCTCTGGTCTGATGAAACAAAAATAGAACTGTTTGGCCATATTGTTTGGAGGAAAATGGGGAGGCTTCTCAACTGTGAAGCACGGGGGTTTCAACATCATGATTTAGGGGTGCTTTGCTGCAGGAGGGACTGGTGAACTTCACAAAAGAAATGGCATCATGAAGAAGGAAAATTAAGTGGATATATTGAAGCAACATCTCAAGACATCAGTCGGGAAGATTAAAACTTGGTCATAAATGGGTCTACCAAATGGACAATGACCCCAAGCAAACTTCCAAAGTTGTGGCAATATGCCTAAGGACAACAAAGTCAAGGTATTAGACTGGCCATCACAAAGCCCTGACCTAAATCCTATAGATAATTTGTGGGCAGAACTGAAAAAGCGTGTGCGAGCAAGGCGGCCTACAAACCTGACTCAGTTACACGAGCTCTGTCAGGAGGAATGAACCAAAATTCACCCAACTTATTGTGGGAATCTTGTGGAAGGCTACCCAAAACGTATGACCTTAGTTAAACAATTGAAAGGCATCACTACCAAATACTAATTGAGTGTATGTAAACTTTTGACCCACTGGGAATGTGATGAAAGAAATAATAGCTGAAAGAAATCATTCTCTCTACTATTATTCTGACATTTCACATTCTTAAAGTTACTTGTTGAAGTCGGAAGTTTACATACACCTTAGCCAAATACGTTTAAACTCAGTTTTTCACAATTCCTGATGTTTAATTGTTGTAAAAATGCCCTGTCTTAGGTCAATTAGGGTCACCACTTTATTTGCTGTTGTTCTGGGATTGATTTGCACTTTCGCACCAAAGTACGTTCATCTCTAGGAGACAGAAAGCGTCTCATTCCTGAGTAGTATGACGCTGCGTGGTCACATGGTGTTTGTACTTGCATACCATTGTTTGTACAGATGAACGTGGTACCTTCAGGCATTTGGAAATTGCTCCCAAGGATGAACCAGACTTGTGGAGGTATACAATTATTTTTTCTTAGGTATTGGCTGATATCTTTTGATTTTACCACAATGTCAAGCAAAGATGCACTGAGTTTGAAGGTAGGCCTTGAAATACATCCACAGGTACACCTCCAATTGACTCAAATGATGTCAATTAGCCTATCAGAAGCTTCTAAAGCCATGACATCATTTTCTGGAATGTTCCAAGTTGTTTAAGGGCAAGGTCAACTTAGTGTATGTAAACTTCTGAACCACTAGAATTGTGATACATTGAGTTATAAGTTAAATAATCTGTCTGTAAACAATTGTTTGAAAAAATGACTTGTGTCATGTACAAAGTAGATGTCCTAACTGACTTTCCAAAACTATCATTTGTTAACAAGACATTTGTGGAGTGGTTGAAAAACAAGTTTTAATGACTCCAACCTAAGTGTATGTAAACTTCCGACTTCAACTGTATATATTGATGTAACCTTTAATGAACTAGGCAAGTCATACTGCAGGCCATGAATGATGATGACACTCTGAGATTATCAATACTCAGAGGAGGGAGGAGAGGGAGTCTGAAGAGGGACACGGCACATTTAAACCAGGCCCTTCTATATTAGGAGATATGAGGAGATGAAGCTTGAAATTAATAATTATCTTTTTTTTCATATAAATCAAAACAGAAAATTCCATCTATAGACAAAGGGTAGGACATAGCGATCCTATAAATTAGTGAGTCCATATGTAATTCTGTAAGGTAGAACCACTCTCCAGCAAGGATACATGCATGGGTACATCATGAGGACAATTATTACACTTTTAATAATAAATATTTATTTTTTGGTTAAATAGTCAAATAGTAGAGCAGTATTTTTCTAGTTAACATCCATTGTCCTCAAGAGTTGCTGAACATCATTCACATATTTAGTTTTGTGTGACAAAAGTCCATTCATGGTGATTTGTTGGGCTCATGGAAACACCGGCAGAAGCTGCCATAGATAAAAACAGAACAAAATGCACTTCTACAAATTCACTCTTATGTGAGGGTAGAAATATACATATATTGTACTGGCATTACCTAGAACAAACATTGATAGTATGAAAATTCATCAGGCTGTGTACAATATAGAGCCTAAAATGTATTTGCAGTTCATGTAATTCTCTATAAGTAAGAGCATATGCTTAATGAATGTAGTGAATGTAATGTACTATATCGCGTCACATTTCTCATCGATCCTTTTTCATCCCAGCACTCAGACACATGCATGCGCACACACACACACACACACACACACACACACACACACACACACACACACACACACACACACACACACACACACACACACACACACACACACACACACACACACATACTGTAGTAGCGTCTGACATGTGACAGGCCGGAGGTGATTTGTGGAGGGTCGTGTGACCATGCAGTCAGAATGAAAATTAATATGACACCAGGGACCTGCAGAGGCAGGGAGAGGGAGGGAGAGAGGGTGAAGCTTTCCACAGGAGGGGTGAGGAGGGAGGGATGGAGGGGTGAGGAAGGAGGGAGAGAGGGGAGTGAGGGGGACATAGGGGGTGAAGCGGCAGACTGAGGGGTTTCAGGCCAAGCTCTCAAGACTGATCAGAGGGGGTGAGGTTGTATTTGAGGGGGTGAAGGGAGAGAGGATAGAGTGAGAGATTTTGGGATGAGAAGTTTTGAAGACTCAGCACTGGGAGGAAAGATGAGAATGTGTGAGAAGGGGTTGGGGGGGTGAGGAGATAGGAGATAGGCTCAGGGGTATTAGGTCTGAAAAATGAGCACATCCATCTGCCATGTAAAGAGATGGAAATGGGGACGAAGGGAAAGGATAAACTTCAACTATAGCTTTGGCAAATTGGATAGGACATCTACTTTGTGCGTGACACGATGCATTTTTCCAACTATTGTTTACAGACAGATTATTTCACTTATAATTCACTGTATCACAATTCCAGTTGGTCAGAAGTTTACATACACTAAGTTGACTGTGCCTATAAACAGCATGGAATATTCCAGAAAATGATGTAATGGCTTTAGAAGCTTATGATATGCTAATTTCCATCATTTCAGTCATTTGGAGGTGTACCTGTGGATGTATTTCAAGGCCTACCTTCAAACTCAGTGCCTCTTTGCTTGACATCATGGGAAAATCAAAAGAAATCAGCCAAGACCTAAGAAAAAATAATTGCATACCTCCACAAATCTGGTTCATCCTTGGAAGCAATTTCCAAACGACTGAAGGTACCACGTTCATCTTTACAAACAATAGTACGCAAGTATAAACACCATGGGACCACACAGCCGTCATACCACTCAGGAAGGAGACTCATTCTGCCTCCTAGAGATGAACGTATGTTGGTGCAAAAATTGCAAATCAATCCCAGAACAACAGCAAAGGACCCTGTGAAGATGCTGGAGGAAACCGATACAAAAGTATCTATATCCAGAGTAAAACAAGTCCTGTTTCAACATAACCTGAAGGCCTCTCAGCAAGGAAGAGGCAACTTCTCCAAACATCCATAAAAAAAGCCAGATTACCGTTTGCAACTGCACATGGGGACAAAGATCGTACTTTTTGGAAAAATGTCCTCTGGTCTGATGAAACAAAAACCGAACTGTTTGGCCATAATGACCATCTTTTTGTTTGGAGGATAAAGGGGGAGGCTTGCAAGCCGAAGCACGGGGGTGGCAGCATCATGTTGTGTGGGTGCTTTGGTGGAGGAGGGACTGGTGCATGTCACAAAATAAATAAATAGGAGGGAAATTATGTGGGTAAATTGAAGCAAAATCTCAAGACTTCAGTCAGGACTTTAAAGCTTGGCTGCAAATGGGTCTTCCAAATGTACTATGACCCCAAGCATACTTCCAAAGTTGTGGCAAAATGGCAAGGAGGCCTACAAACCTGACTCAGTTACACCAGCTCTGTTTTTTTATTTATTTTATTTCACCTTTATTTAACCAGGTAGGCTAGTTGAGAACAAGTTCTCATTTGCGACTGCGACCTGGCCAAGATAAAGCGTAGCAATTCGACACATACAACAACAGAGTTACACATGTAATAAACAAAACATAGTCAATAATACAGTAGAACAAAAGAAAACAAAAAGTCTATATACAGTGAGTGCAAATGAGGTAAGTTAAGGAAATAAATAGGCCATGGTGGCGAAGTAATTACAATATAGCAATTAAACACTGGAATGGTAAATCGGCAGAAGATGAATGTGCAGGTAGAGATACTGGGGGATACTGGGGGAGCAAAATAAATAAATAAATACCAGTATGGGGATGAGGTAGGTAGATGGGCTGTTTACAGATATGCTAAGTACATGTACTTGTGATCAGTGATTTACAGTGATCTGTAAACTGCTCTGACAGCTGGTGCTTAAAGCTAGTGAGGGAGATGTGTCTCCAGCTTCAGAGATCTTTGCAATTAGTTCCAGTCATGAGCAGCAGAGAACTGGAAGGAAAGATGACCAACGGAGGAATTGGCTTTGGGGGTGACCAGTGAGATATACCTGCTGGAGTGCGTGCTACGAGTGGGTGCTGCTATGGTGACCAGTGAGCTGAGATAAGGCGGGGCTTTACCTAGTAGAGACTTGTAGATAACCTGTAGTCAGTGGGTTTGGCGACGAGTATGAAGCGAGGGCCAACCAACGAGAGCGTACAGGTCGCAATGGTGGGTCGTGTATGGGGCTTTGGTGACAAAACGGATGGCACTGTGATAGTCTGCATCCAGTTTGTTGAGTAGAGTGTTGGAGGCTATTTTATAGATGACATCACCAAAGTCGAGGATCGGTAGGATGGTCAGTTTTACGAGGATATGTTTGGCAGCATGAGTGAAGGATGCTTTGTTGCAAGATAGGAAGCCGATTCTACATTTAATTTTGGATTGGAGATGCTTAATGTGAGTCTGGAAGGAGAGTTTACAGTCTAACCAGACACCCAGGTATTTGTAGTTGTCCACGTATTCTAAGTGAGAGCCGGCCAGAGTAGTGATGCTGGACGGGTGAGCAGGTTCGGGCATCGATCGATTGAAAAGCATGCATTTAGTTTTACTTGCGTTTAAGAGCAGTTGGAGGCCACGGAAGGAGAGTTGTATGGCATTGAAGCTCGTCTGAAGGTTAGTTAACACAGTGTCCAAGGAGGGGCCAGAAGTATACAGAATGGTGTCGTCTGCGTAGAGGTGGATCAGAGAATCACCAACAGCAAGGGCAACATCATTGATGTATACAGAAAAGAGAGTCGGCCCGAGAATTGAACCCTGTAGCACACCCATGGAGACTGTCAGAGGTCCAGACTTGTCAGAGGTCCGATTTGACACACTGAACTCTATCAGAGAAGTAGTTGGTAAACCAGGCGAGGCAATCATTTGAGAAACCAAAGCTGTCGAGTCTGCCAATAAGAATGTTGTGATTGACAGAGTCGAAAGCCTTGGCCAGGTCATTGAATACGGCTGCACAGTAAAATCTCTTATCGATGGCGGTTATGATGTCGTTTAGAACCTTGAGCGTGGCTGAGGTACACCCATGACCAGCTCTGAAACCAGATTGCATAGGAGAGAAGGTATGGTTGGATTCAAAATGGTCAGTAATCTGTTTGTTAATAACTTGGCTTTCGAAGACCTTAGAAAGACAGGGTAGGATAGTTATACAGTGCCTTGCGAAAGTATTCGGCCCCCTTGAACTTTGCGACCTTTTGCCATATTTCAGGCTTCAAACATAAAGATATAAAACTGTATTTTTTTGTGAAGAATCAACAACAAGTGGGACACAATCATGAAGTGGAACGACATTTATTGGATATTTCAAACTCTTTTAACAAATCAAAAACTGAAAAATTGGGCGTGCAAAATTATTCAGCCCCTTTACTTTCAGTGCAGCAAACTCTCTCCAGAAGTTCAGTGAGGATCTCTGAATGATCCAATGTTGACCTAAATGACTAATGATGATAAATACAATCCACCTGTGTGTAATCAAGTCTCCGTATAAATGCACCTGCACTGTGATAATCTCAGAGGTCCGTTAAAAACGCAGAGAGCATCATGAAGAACAAGGAACACACCAGGCAGGTCCGAGATACTGTTGTGAAGAAGTTTAAAGCCGGATTTGGATACAAAAAGATTTCCCAAGCTTTAAACATCCCAAGGAGCACTGTGCAAGCGATAATATTGAAATGGAAGGAGTATCAGACCACTGCAAATCTACCAAGACCTGGCCGTCCCTCTAAACTTTCAGCTCATACAAGGAGAAGACTGATCAGAGATGCAGCCAAGAGGCCCATGATCACTCTGGATGAACTGCAGAGATCTACAGCTGAGGTGGGAGACTCTGTCCATAGGACAACAATCAGTCGTATATCGCACAAATCTGGCCTTCATGGAAGAGTGGCAAGAAGAAAGCCATTTCTTAAAGATATCCATAAAAAAGTGTCGTATAAAGTTTGCCACAAGCCACCTGGGAGACATACCAAACATGTGGAAGAAGGTGCTCTGGTCAGAGGAAACCAAAATTGAACTTTTTGGCAACAATGCAAAACGTTATGTTTGGCGTAAAAGCAACACAGCTGAACACACCATCCCCACTGTCAAACATGGTGGTGGCAGCATCATGGTTTGGGCCTGCTTTTCTTCAGCAGGGACAGGGAAGATGGTTAAAATTGATGGGAAGATGGATGGAGCGAAATACAGGACCATTCTGGAAGAAAACCTGATGGAGTCTGCAAAAGACCTGAGACTGGGACGGAGATTTGTCTTCCAACAAGACAATGATCCAAAACATAAAGCAAAATCTACAATGGAATGGTTCAAAAATAAACATATCCAGGTGTTAGAATGGCCAAGTCAAAGTCCAGACCTGAATCCAATCGAGAATCTGTGGAAATAACTGAAAACTGCTGTTCACAAATGCTCTCCATCCAACCTCACTGAGCTCGAGCTGTTTTGCAAGGAGGAATGGGAAAAAATGTCAGTCTCTCGATGTGTAAAACTGATAGAGACATACCCCAAGCGACTTACAGCTGTAATCGCAGCAAAAGGTGGCGCTACAAAGTATTAACTTAAGGGGGCTGAATAATTTTGCACGCCCAATTTTCAGTTTTTGATTTGTTAAAAAAGTTTGAAATATCCAATAAATGTCGTTCCACTTCATGATTGTGTCCCACTTGTTGTTGATTCTTCACAAAAAAATACAGTTTTATATCTTTATGTTTGAAGCCTGAAATGTGGCAAAAGGTTGCAAAGTTCAAGGGGGCCGAATACTTTCGCAAGGCACTGTAGGTCTGTAGCAGTTTGAGTCTAGAGTGTCACCCCCTTTGAAGAAGTGGATGACCGCGGCAGCTTTCCAATCTTTGGGAATCTCAGACGATACGAAAGAGAGGTTGAACAGGCTAGTAATAAGGGTTGCAACAATTTCAGCAGATAATTTTAGAAAGAGAGGGTTGCTGTGGAGGGTGCCGGGCAGTTGACCGGGGTAGGGGTAGCCATGTGGAAAGCATGGCCAGCCGTAGAGAAATGCTTATTGAAATTCTTAATTATAGTGGACTTATCGGTGGTGATAATGTTTCCTAGCCTCAGAGCAGTGGGCAGCTGGGAGGAGGTGCTCTTATTCTCCATGGACTTTACAGTGTCCCAGAACTTTTTTGAGTTAGTACTACGGGATGCAAATTTCTGTTTGAAAAAGCTTGCCTTTTCTAACTGCTTTTCTAACTGCCTGTGTATATTTGTTCCTAACTTCCCTGAAAAGTTGCATATCACGGGGGCTATTCGTTGCTAATGCAGAACGCCACAGGATGTTTTTGTGCTGGTCAAGGGCAGACAGGTCTGGCGTGAACCAAGGACTATATCTATTCCTAGTTCAATTTTTTTTGAGAGGGGCATGCTTATTTAAGATGGTGAGGAAGGCACTTTTAAAGAATAGCCAGGCATCATCTACTGACGGGATGAGGTCAATGTCATTCCAGGATAGCCTGGCCAGGTCGATTAGAACGACCTGCTCGCAGAAGTGTTTCAGGGAGCATTTGACATTGATGAGGGTTGGTCGTTGGGTCGCAGACACATTACGGATGCAGGCAATGAGGCAGTGATCGCTGAGATCTTGATTGAAAACAGCAGAGGTGTATTTGGAGGGCGAATTAGTTAGGATGAAATCTATGAGGGTGCCCGTGTTTACTGATTTAGGGTTGTACCTGGTAGAGTCATTGATAATTTGTGTGAGATTGAGGGCATCAAGCTTAGTTTGTAGGATGGCCGGGGTGTTAAGCATGTCCCAGTTTAGGTCACCTAGTAGCACGAGCTCAGAAGATAGATGGGGGGCAATCAGTTCACATATAGTATCGAGGCCACAGCTGGGGGCAGAGGGAGGTCTATAGCAAGGTCTATCTGGTCTATCAGGTCTATCTGAATTTTTAGAAGTAGAAGCTCAAATTGTTTGGGTACAGACTTAGCCTGCAGAGTTCTGTATTACTTTCTATCTTTGCAGTAGATTGCAACACCGCCCCCTTTGGCAGTTCTATCTTGGAGGAAAACAATATAGTTAGCAATGGAGATTTCAGGGTTTTTGGTGGTTTTCCTAAGCCAGGATTCAGACACGGCTAAGACATTAAGGTTGGCAGAGTGTGCTAAAGCAGTGAGTAAAACAAACTTAGGGAATAGGCTTTGAATGTTAACATGCATGAAACCAAGGCTTTTACGTTTACAGAAGTCAACAAATGAGAGCACCTGGGGGGTGGGAGTGGAGCTAGGCACTGCAGGACCTGGATTAACCTCCACATCACCAGAGGAACAGAGGAGAAGTAGGATAAGGGTACGACTAAAGACTATACGAACTGGCCGTCTAGCACGTTCAGAACAGAGAGTAAAAGGAGCAGGTTTCTGGACACGATAGCATAGATTCAAGGTATAGTGTACAGACAAAGGTAAGGTAGGATGTGAGTACATTGGAGGTAAGCCTAGGCATTGAGTAATGAAGAGAGAGATATAGTCTCTAGATATGTTTAAACCAGGTAATGTCATCGCATATGTAGGAGGTGGAACAACATGGTTGGTTAAGGCATTTTGAGCAGTGCTAGAGGCTCTACAGTGAAACAAGACAGTAATCACTAACCAGGACAGTAATGGACAAGGCATATTGATATTAGAGAGAGGCATGCATAGCCAAGTGAACATATGGGTCCAGTGAGTGGTTGGGCTGGCTGGGGACACGGCGATTCAGACAGTTAGCAGGCTAACAAGCTAACAGTTAGTAGGCCGGAGCTAAACAAGCTAGCAGCTAGTAGACCAGGGTAAGCTAGCAGTTAGCAGGCCGGGTTAGCAGGCAAGCTGTTAGCATGGGCTAGCAGTTAGTAGACTGGGCGGGCAAGCTAGCAGTTAGCAGACCTGGTTAGCAAGCAAGCAGTTAGCAAGGGCTAGCAGTTAGCAGATCGGGCAGGCAAGCTAGCAGTTAGCAGACCATGGCCCGGCAGTTTAGCAGTTAGTAGACTGGGTTAGCAAGCAAGCAGATAGCAGGGGCTAGAAAGTTAGCCTTTGGGGGGGGGGGCGTCGCGATGGGGGTAAGTCTGTTTTTGCCTCTTCGTACGGTGACGTCGATAGACCAGTCGTGGAATTAGTAGGGTTCCAAGTAGCTCTAGGTAGCTAGCAGGCCGATATTGTAGCCCAGGAGTATGCTTCGGTGGTAGCACAGGAGCCCTGGCCGGGCTAGCTTCAAGCTAAATTGGTGCTTGCTCTGCGATGGAAACGCTAGCCAGGAGTAGTCATCCGGGATTGCGGTTAGCTAGTTGTGAAGATCCAGATGAAAATTTTCAGTTTGCGGTAGGAATCCGGGGATAAAAATAACACGTCCGTTATGCTCTGGATAGAGTCAAATTGTTCGAACTGGCGAGAGCTTTCCGAGCTGAAGGTTAGCTGATGACCGCTGGCAATGGTTTGCTGACTGATATCTGGTAGTTAGCTGGCTAGCTTCAGTTGAGGGATTCCAGACCCGAAGTAAATATAAATACTTTAGGAAGAAAAAGCAGGTCCACGCCACATTGGGTGAGGCGGGTTGCAGGAGAGTATTTAGATGATGAGGTTTAGCAAAATATTTTAAAGGATATGCAACGGAAAATATGTAAAACGATATATACAAGGGACACGACAGGACAAGGACGTCTGACTGCTATGCCATCTTGGATACAATCAGGAGGAATGGGCCCAAATTCACCCAACTTATTGTGGGAAGCATGTGGAAGGCTGGTGGACCAAATAGTTTAACTAAAACAGCCGATAAGCACCATTGATGTGTAAGATGATAGTATCGAAAACACATTTCAAATAATTTGGATATGTACAAGTTGGTTTTAATGATTTAGTCATTTTCCCTGTAGACTTCTCCAAAGAACTGATAAATTATTTGGCTGAGAATGTATCTCATCTTTTCAGCATCCGATTGAAAAACAGGGTTATTCACACATGGTATAGTTTTAGGTGCATTGAGAAAAATATATATATATTTGAAAAAGAAACTCCAGTACACTGGTGTTCTTGTATGCTCCACAGTAGCATCTCTCTCTCTCTCTCTCTCGCTCTCTCTCTCGCTCCGCAGAGACGACAGTCTTGGAATAAGGCGTGCCCTGTTTGACACTGTAGATGCACTGTGAGTCTCCATATTGAATTAGTTCTACTCCATTTCACTCACTTTGTCTGCTTTCCCATTCTCCAAACGGCATTGGGCTGAATTCCTTCCTTTCTCATTTCAGACTATACATTTCAAACGTGAACTCTTTTTATTGGAGTTTATGAGGTGAAAGTAAATATTTGTACATTTTCATCTCAACTACACTCACCTTTGCCCATTTGTTGATTTTGACTTTCCAACGCAGCAATGGAGAATGTAATGTAAGGGAAAACTCCCATGAAATGGACAAAAATGACTGGCAACATATTGTCATTGGACGAAGCATATACATAATCGCAAATACCACTCAAATGGACGGAAGTTCATCTAAACCATATGGCAAGTTTTTTTATTTTATTTTTTATTTTACCTTTATTTAACCAGGCAAGTCAGTTAAGAACAAATTCTTATTTTCAATGACGGCCTGGGAACAGTGGGTTAACTGCCTGTTCAGGGGCAGAACGACATGGCAAATGCCAATTGTCACACAACAAAAATCCCAAAGATGGCGAGCGCACTCCACCGTAGATTTTCACATTGCAAATGGTCACATAGTCAAGACCTAAGGGTAAAATTTTGAAAATCCAAAAAAAGAGCACCTCAAATTCAACCCACTCTAAAAAAGTGCTTTCTGAACTGTTTTTATGTCTTTTTGTCTTTTTTATGTCTTTTGATTTTTTTTAATCAATTATACATATATAATAACCATATAAACATACCTTTGTCTGATATTCTTGAGTTTTTCCATAAGGCCTATGTTTTGTCCATTTGCAATATATGATCATAGGAAGTCGGCTTCTGAACCCAAAAGTCAGTGAACCATGGCCAAATGGCATAAGAAATGTCTAAATGGCATACATAATTATAGAAAGTACCAAATCAGGATGTCATGTCCATTTGCCATATATGATCACAGAAAGTCAGCTTCCGAACCCAAAAGTCAGTGAAACATGTCCAAATGGCATAAGAAATGTCCAAATGCTATACATAAGTATCGAAAGTACCAAATCAGGATGTTATGTCCATTTGCCATATATGAACCCAAAAGTCAGTAAACCATTTCCAAATGGCATAAGAAATGTCCAAAGAGCATTTATACTGACCAAATTATATATATCACTATGTTAAGCTCTGAATCAACCTAGGGCGCCCCCTATTGGATGGGCCCGGGTGGGGGGTGCTCCCTACCCAGACATGGACCCCTTGCACCCCCCTAAAGGCATTAAAAACTATGAAGCATGGAGGTGGAAAAACTACAAAAATGTGCTACTGGTAACCCATTCAGGTAACCAGGTGCACGGCTGTCCATTTGCAATGTCTTACAATGGGCATTTACCATCACAAATTTGACATGCTCTAATGTACTGCAGAAATGTCCAATTGACTGGCCCGTTGAACTCAGGATTGCCGGGCATTGATAGTGGTTCCTCTCCATCGCTCCTTGGTGTTGCTTTCAGCATGTCACTTTGGTGGGGTCCAGTACTGACATTATGTGTAGGCCTAGCTCAGGCGACCCCGAATCCAGAGTTTTGGCTCGATAGGTCATTTGGAGCCCGAGCAGCAACCTGCTGAAAATACACTTTTTCCAGGCGTTGCTACGGGATCCCTGAATGAGCTATCGGAAAGAAACTTTAGGGTCCGTCGCTATGGACCGAGGCGGTTTCAATGCACATAGTCTTGTGACTCTGGGACTTTTCTAAATGTCATAATTTTTGCGGTGGTCAAAATGAATTGAAGTCATTACAAATATACTTGGCTGTTTATCGGCCTGAGAACCTTCCAGAGCCACATAACTCACTGTGCACTCTCGACTTAAGCTCTATAACTTGTATATATAATGTCAGAGCTCTAGGTCTGACGGTTATTTGATAGTTCGAACGCAGGTAACTATTGCAGGCTCTGCGTGTCTATAAGCCACACACTGTGTTACTCCCTATTGAATGTGTGTGTGAGTTCAGAAAATCACAGAAATCACATAGAGCTCTGAAACCAATCTTAACGGATTTGTCTGAACATGCCGCAATTGGATCTGCAACTTAAAAAACAACTACATTTCGTAATTAACCATCACCAATTTTACATTGTACAATTTCTCGTAAATTACGATAGATAAATGGCTGGTTCTTTATTTCCTTACTCAGTCGGTTCATGTACTTTACAAGAAGTGGTCAAATTAGCGCTCAATTACCGTTTTTGACCTTTAATCTCAGAAAAAGGGTCTTACCTCAAAAAGTGTTGAGGCCTCGACGCCATGTTGTTTCTGGGCTAAAAACCCTTTTGGTCAAACCCGTGCTCACCAAGTTCCGTCTTCAAAGGCTTTTCCATTTAGGAGAAATGGCCATGTCACTTTGGTGCTGTTTTGGCCATTTGCATTAAGCTGCCAGTCACCATCTGGTGGAATTTTCCGGTACAGAGGAAAAATTACAAAAAAATTGAAAATGTTATAAAAAGGAAACAAATGTTCGAGAGACTTCATTTGATGACTTCCCAGAAGAGCAGGCCCTGGCGTCTGACCCGAGGCCTTCGACCTATTTTAAAAACATTTGCGGACGTCTAGTAAAGGACCGTACATTTGCCATATGGAGATCCTCATCAGTCATATGGGAAATACCAAATCGTTCCCTTCATGTAAGTGATAATATTAATAGGCCCATTGCTTGCCTATAAGAAGGACATAAACCATGTGAATGGGGAAGTGTTGTAGGTGGCAGCGGCAGCAAACAAAGTGAGTGAAATGTCAAACTAATTCAATATGAATAACCCTCTGGACAAAAGGAACACCTATAGTGGGGAAAGTATTTGATACACTGACAATTTTGCAGGTTTTCCTACTTACAAAGCATGTAGAGGTCTGTCATTTTTTTAATCATAAGTACACTTCAACTGTGAGAGACGGAATCTAAAACAAAAATCCAGAAAATCACATTGTATGATTTTTAAGTAATTAATTAGCATTTTAATGTATGGCATAAGTATTTGATCACCTACCAACCAGTAAGAATTCCGGCTCTCACAGACCTGTTCGTTTTTCTTTAAGAAGCCCTCCTGTTCTCCACTCATTACCTGTATTAACTGCACCTGTTTGAACTGTTACCTGTATAAAAGACACGTCCACACACTCAATCAAACAGACTCCAACCTCTCCACAATGGCCAAGACCAGAGAGCTGTGTAAGGACATCAGGGATAAAATTGTAGACCTGCACAAGGCTGAGATGGGCTACAGGACAATAGGCAAGCAGCTTGGTGAGAAGGCAACAACTGTTGGCGCAATTATTAGAAAATGGAAGAAGTTCAAGATGACGGTCAATTCTCGGTTTGGGGCTCCATGCAAGAACTCACCTCGTAGGGGATCAATGATCATGAGGAAGGTGAGGGATCAGCCCAGAACTACACGGCAGGGCCTGGTCAATGACTTGAAGAGAGCTGGGACCACAGTCTCAAAGAAAACCATTTAGTAACACACTACACCGTCATGGATTAAAACCCTGCAGCGCACGCAAGGTCCCCCTGCTCAAGCCAGCGCATGTCCAGGCCCGTCTGAAGTTTGCCAATGACCATCTGGATGATCCAGAGGAGGAATGGGAGAAGGTCATGTGGTCTGATGAGATAAAAATATAGCTTTTTGGTCTAAACTCCACTCGCCGTGTTTGGAGGAAGAAAAAGGATGAGTATAACCCCAAGAACACCATCCCAACTGTGAAGCATGGAGGTGGAAACATCATTCTTTTGGGATGCTTTTCTGCAAAGGGGGCAGCACGATTGCACCGTATTGAGGGGAGGATGGATGGGGCCATGTATCGTGAGATCTTGGCCAACAACCTCCTTCCCTCAGTAAGAGCATTGAAGATGGGTCGTGGCTGGGTCTTCCAGAATGACAATGACCCGAAACACACAGCCAGGGCAACTAAGGAGTGGCTCCGTAAGAAGCATCTCAAAGTCCTGGAGTGGCCTAGCCAGTCTCCAGACCTGAACCCAATAGAAAATATTTGGAGGGAGCTGAAAGTCCGTATTGCCCAGCGACAGCCCCGAAACCTGAAGGATCTGGAGAAGGTCTGTATGGAGGAGTGGGCCAAAATCCCTGCTGCAGTGTGTGCAAACCTGGTCAAGAACTACAGGAAACGTATGATCTCTGTAATTGCAAACAAAAAATGCAAATTAATTACTTAAAAATCATACAATGTGATTTTCATGATTTTTGTTTTAGATTCCGTCTCTCACAGTTGAAATGTACCTATGATAAAAATGACAGACCTTTACATGGTTTATAAGTAGGAAAACCTTCCAAATCGGCAGTGTATCAAATACTTGTTCTCCCCACTGTATGTGAGAATTGTATTCATTGACTACAGCTCCTTGTTCAACACCATAGTGCCCTCAAAGCTCATCACAAAGCTAAGAACCCTGGGACTAAACACCTCCCCCTGCAACTGGATCCTGGACTTCCTGACGGGCCGCCCCAAGGTGGTAAGGGTAGGCAAAAACAGATCCACCACGCTGTTCCTCAACACTGGGGACCCTCAGGGGTACGTGCTCAGTCCCCTCCTGTACTCCCTGTTCACCCATGACTGCACTGCCGGCACGACTCCAACACTATCATTACGTTTGCTGATGAGACAGCCTATAGGGAGGAGGTCAAAGACCTGACCGTGTGGTGTAAGGACAACAACTTCTCCCTCATCGTGATCAAGACTAAGGAGATGATTGTGGACTATAGCAAAAGGAGGACTGAGCACGCCCCCATTCTCATCAACGGGGCTGTAGTGGAGCAGGTTGAGAGCTTCAAGTTCCTTGGTGTCCACATCACTAACAAACTAGAATGGTCCAAGCACACCAAGACAGTTGTGAAGAAGGCACAACAAAACCTATTCCCACTCGGGAGACTGAAAAGAATTGGCATGGGTCCTCAGATCCTCAAAAGGTTTTACAGCTGCACCATCGAGATCATCCTGACGGTTCCATCACAGCCTGGTATGGCAACTGCTCGGCCTCCAACAGCAAGGCACTACACAAGGTAATGCGTTCGGCCCAGTACATCACAGGGGCCAAGCTACCTGCCATCCAGGACCTCTATACTAGGTGGTGTCAGAGGAAGGGCCTAAAAATTGTCAAGTCATAGACTGTTCTCACTGCTACCGCACGGCAAGCGGTACCAGAGCACAAAGTATAGGTCCAAAAGGCTTCTTAAAAACTTCTTAAGGCTAGGGGGCAGTATTCGGAAGTTCGGAATACTGACATGCCCAAAGTAAACTGCCTGTTATTCAGGCCCTGAGGCTAGGATATGTATATAATGGTAGCATTGGATAGAAAACACTCTGAAGTTTCTAAAACTGTTACAATAATGTCTGTGAGTATAACATAACTGATATGGCAGGCAAAAACCAGAGGAGAATCAATCCAGAATGTTGTTTTTTTAGGTCATCACCCATTGAAATGCTTGTCTAAGTGATATTCAAAGGCAATCCTCCCAGATTGCAGCTCCTATGGCTTCCACTAGATGTCAATAGTCTTTAGAAATGATTTCAGGCTTGTTTTTTGAAAAATTAGTTCGTAATTGTAGTTTTTCAAGGTGGCTCTCATTTTGGACTGTTGTCTTGTGGCGCGTGTGGATGAGGGCGCGCATTTCGTTATTTATCTCCTGTATTGAACATATTACATTCCATCTTACATTTGATCGTTTATTTACATATTAGGGTACCTGAGGATTGATTAGAAACGTTGTTTGACTTGTTTGGACAAAGTTTATTGTTAACTTTTGGGATTCCTGTGTATGCACGTTGAACGAGTGGGACGGGTAGATTACTGAATCAAACGCGCCAACTAAACATACTTTTTTGGGATATAAAGAAGGACTTTTTTTAACATTTGTTGTGTAGCTGGGACCCTTGGGATTGCAAACAGAGGAAGATCTTCAGAGGTAACTGATTTATTTGATCACTATTTCTGACTTTTGTGACACCTCTGCTGGTGTCACAAAATTGAGCTCATTACAAAATGTTTGTAATGCTTTTGTATGCCAGCGCTGTCCTCAGATAATCGCATGGTATGCTTTCGCCGTAAAGCCTTTTTGAAATCTGACAAAGCGGCTGGATTAACAAGAAGTTAAGCTTTTAAGTGATGTATGACACTTGTATTTTCATGAATGCAGGGTTAGGGTCTGACAAGGGTAGGAAATCATTGTAAATAAGATTTAGCTCTTAACTGACTTGCCTATTTAAATGTAGGTTCAAGTAAATACAAAATAATTTCCACATTACTTGTGGTACAGCCTGAATTCAAAATGGATTAAATCGATTTTGAAATGAAAACATGTTTTTAGAAATGTGAGAAAATGTATTGACATTTTTATTCAGAAATATCTAATCTATATATGTAAGTACTTTGTAGAAGCACCTTTGATGGTGATTACAGCTTTTACAGCTGTAATCACCTTTGATTGCATCTTTATCAGCTTTGCACATATGGATATGGGGATTTTTCATTGCATATTTTCTCAAGCTTTGTTAAGTTAGATGGGGAGTTGAAGTATACAGCAATCTTCAAGTCTTTCCACAGATTTTCAATGGGATTCAAGTCCGGACTTTGGCTGGACCACTCAACAACTTTCATATTCTTGTTCTGAAGTCATTTAAGCATTGGTTTGGCTGTATGCTTGGGATCCTGTTTTAAAATAAATATTTGCCCCAGACTGAAGTTGTTTACAATCTGAAACAGTTTATCATCAAGGAATTGCCTGTATTTGGTTCCATTCATTGTTCCCTTTATCCTTACCAGTCTTAGTCCCTGCCACTGAAAGCATCCTTATAGCATGATGCTGCTACCACCATGCTTCACGGTAGGGGTGGTGTTAGACGGGTGATGAGCTGTGCCTGGTTTAATACAGACATTTTTTGTCTCATCATACCACAGAATCGTTTGCCTTATACTCTCAGAGTGTTTCACATGAATTTTTGCAAACTCCAGGTATGCTGTCATTTGCCTTTTTCTCAGGAATATCTTCCGTCTAGACACTCTCTCATAAAGCCCTGATTGGTGAAGGGTGGTAGAGACTGTTGTCCTTCTGGCAGGTTCTCCCATCTCAACCACTCTGTAGTTCTGTCAGAGTGGTCATTTGGTTTTTGATCTCCTCCCTGACCAAGGTCCTTCTTGCCTGGTTGCTCAGTTTGGTCGGACGGCCAGCTCTAGGCAAGGTCTGGGTAGTCCCATATTTTCTTCCATTTCACAATAATGGAGACCATTGTGCTCTTGGAAACTTTCAACACTAAAAATGGTTGCATACCCTTCCCCAGATATGGGTATGAAGGGAGACCAAGATGTAGACCCAGATGCAGACCATAGTTTAATGTTTCAATAGGGGCAGGCAAAAGACAGGTCAGGACAGGCAGAAAACCAGAGGTCGGGCAATGGTACCGAACGGCAGGCAGACTGAAGGTCAGGGACTGGCAGAGTGGTCAGGCAGGTGGGCTCAAAGTCTGAACAGGCAAGGGTCAAAACTGGGAGGGCAAGGAAAGAGAGACTAGAAAAAGCAGGAGGGGGAAATGCTGATTGACTCGAACAAGCAAGACAAACTGTTAACAGACCAACAGAGAACACGGGTGTAAATACACAGGGTATGATGGGGAAGATGGGTGACACCTGGAGGGGGGTGGAGACAATCACAGAGACAGGTGAAACAGATCAGGGTGTGACAGTACCAGTCAAAGGTTTAGACACACCTACTCATTCAAGTGTTTTTATTTATTTTTACTATTTTCTACAATGTAGAATAATAGTGAAGACATCACAACTTTGAAATGTAGTAACCAAAAGAACGTTAAACAAATACACATATAGTTTGTATTTGAGATTCTTCAAAGTAGCCACCATTTGCCTTGAAGACAGCTTTGCACACTCTTGGCATTCTCTCAACCAGCTTCATTAGGTAGTCACCTGGAATGCATTTAAATTAATTAACAGGTGTGCCTTGTTAAAAGTTCATTTGTGGATTTTCTTTCCTTCTTAATGCGTTTGAGCCAATCAGTTGTGTTGTGACAAGGTAGGCATTCTATACAGAAGATTGCCCTATTTGGTAAAAGACCATGTCCATATTATGGAAGAACAGCTCAAATAAGCAAAGAGAAACAACAGTCAATCATTACTTTAAAACCTCTTAAGTCTACCCCTTCCTTTTTCGAACATTCTGTTAAAAATCGCGCAACTTTTCAGCGTCCTGCTACTCATGCCAGGAATATAGTATATGCATATGATTAGTATGTGTGGATAGAAAACACTCTGAAGTTTCTAAAACTGGTTAAATCACGGCTGTGACTATAACAGATCGTGTGTTTCATTGAAAAACGCAAGAAAAACTGCTCTCTGAAAGCTAAAAATAATTTCCATAAGTCACTTTCATGGGTTGTTAAAAGGGCACAAAATGTATTATCGACCTGCATGCAATTCATACAGATTCCACACGATGTCGCCATTGTCGTCATTTTCAATGGAGTTTTTTCTAGGAAAATCCAACTAACAGGATTCCGTTTCTTCCGGTCTCCACCAGGATGTTTTGAAATTGCACATTGGCAGCCATTGATTTGCAGACGAGGAGCTATTGAATATACATCGCCCTGTAATCATTTTGATAGATTATAAACGTTTACTAATACCTAAAGTTGGATTACAAAAGTATTTCGAAGTGTTTTGTGAAAGTTTATCGTCGACTTTTTTAATTTAAAAAAATGACGCAGCGTTTAAAAACGATGTTTTTTTCTGAATGACACAGCTTCCATAGAAAGCTATTTTGGGTATATATGGACCGATTTAAACGAAAAAAAGACCCAATAGTGATGTTTATGGGGCATATAGGAGTGCCAAGAAAGAAGCTTGTCAAAGGTAATGAATGTTTTATATTTTATTTCTGCGTTTTGTGTAGCGCCGGATAAGCAAAGTCTTTGTTTACGTCGCATTCAGGCATTTTGGGGTGTTGAATGCTATCAGATAATAGCTTCTCATGCTTTCGCCGAAAAGCATTTTAAAAATCTGACTTGTTGGCTAGGTTCACAACGAGTGTAGCTTTAATTCAATACCCTGCATGTGAATTTTGATAAAGGTTTGAGTTTTAACGAGTACATTTAGCATTTAGCGTAGCGCATTTGCATTTCCAGGTGTCTACTTGAGACATCTGCGTCTCAAGTAGGAGCAAGAAGTTTTAAGACATGAAGGTCAGTCAATCTAGAAAATGTCAAGAACTTTTAAAGTTTCTTCAAGTGCAGTTGCAAAAACCATCGAGCACTATGATGAAACTGGCGCTCATGAGGACCGCCACAGGAATGGAAGACCCAGAGTTACCTCTGCTGCAGAGGATAAGTTCATTTGAGTTACCAACCTCAGAAATTGCAGCCCAAATAAATGCTTCACAGAGTAAAAGTAACAGATACATTTCAACATCAACTGTTCAGAGGAGACTGTATGAATCAGGCCTTCATGGTCGAATTTCTGTAAAGAAACCACCACTAAAGGACACCAATAACAAGAAGAGACTTGCTTGGGCCAAGAAACACGATAAATGGACATTAGACAGGTGGAAATCTGTCCTTTGGTCTGATGAGTCCAAATTTGAGATTTTTGGTTCCAACCACCTTGTTTTTGTGAGATGCAGAGTAGATGAACACATGATCGAACACATGATCTCTGCATGAGTAGGGTCCACCATGAAGCATGGAGGAGGAGGTGTGATGGTGTGGGTGTGCTTTGCTGGTGACACCGTCTGTGAATTATTTATAATTCAAGGCACACCTAACCAGCATGGCCACCACAGCATTCTGCAGCGATATGCCATCCCATCTGGTTTGTGGTTAGTGGGACTATCATTTGCTTTTCAGCAGGACAATGACCCAACACACCTCCAGGCTGTGTAAGGGCTAGATGACCAAGAACGAGAGTGATGGAGTGCTGCATCAGATGACCTGGCTTCCACAGTCACCCGAACTCAACCCAGTTGAGATGGTTTGGGATTAGTTGGACCGCAGAGTGAAGGAAAAGCAGCCAACAAGTGCTCAGCATATGTGGAAACTCCTTCGAGAGTGTTGGAAAAGCATTCCATGTGAAGCTGGTTGAGAGAATGCCACGAGTGCGCAAAGCTGTCATCAAGGCAAAGGGTGGCTACTTTTGAAGATTCTAAAATCTATAATACATTTTGATTTGTTTAGCACTTTTTTGGTTACTACATGATTCCATGTTATTTTGTAGTTTTGATACCTTCACTATTATTCTAGAATGTAGAAAATAGTCTAAATAAATAAAAAACCTTAAATGAGTAGGTGTATAAACTTTTGACTGGTATTGTATGTCTCATCATAATTTCATCCCGGAGATCTACGGACAGTTCTTTGAACTTCATGGTATAGTTTCAGCTCTGACATGCACTGTCAACTGTGGGACCTTATATAGACAGGTGTGTTTCTTTCTAAGTCATGTCCAAACAATTGAATTTGCCACAGGTGGACTCCAATGAAGTTGTATTGACATCTAAAGGATGATCAAAGGAAATTGGATGTACCTGAGGTCAATTTGGAGTGTCATAGCAAAGGGGTGCAGAGGGGTGTGAATACTTCTCAAAATGATATAGTTCTGCATTTAATTGTCAATAAATATGAAAACATTTCCAAAAACATGTTTTCAATTTGTAATTATGCAGTATTGTGTGTTGTGAAAAAATAAACACATTTTGAAATCAGGCTGTAACAACAAAATGTGGAATAGGTCAAGGGGTATGAATACTTTCCAAATGCACGTATTCATATTGTGCGTTTTCTTTTGCCATCAGTACTGTGAGTGTCAGCGCCATATGTGGCCTATTGGCTATGAGGAGGGAGCTCAGGTGTGGGTAGATGAGACCTGGGTGTAATAACGTCTGAGGAAATCATTAAGGAAAGCGCTCGAGTACCCCGTGCGACAGGCAGGTCTCGCTCATTGATGAGATTGTGTGCATATTGTGGCATGAGATGTTCATTAGTGAGGTGTGAAATGAGGAATGGGAGCATGGGGGAGGGCGTGCGCAGCCCACACATTTGGTGATATGGCTAATATTCTAAAATGAGTAGCTGCTGTGTCAGTAACATAGTAAATGTAGATCCAGGACATTCAAATTAGTATGATACGTTATGTTTGGTATGGTTACGTAACACAGAAGGTTTCTTAAAGCAAAAACGAAAGGAGGGTAGTTGGTCGGGGTGGATGGGTGGGCATATATAGCGAGAACATCATGTACCCAAAGATTGCGTGTTTGAAACTCATCAAGGACAACTTTAGCATTTTATCAACTTTGCAACTACTTTCTACTTTTTAGCTACTTTGCAACTACTTCGCATGTTAGCTAACCCTTCCCCTAACCCTTTAACCTAACTCCTAACCATAACAGGAGCTGCAGCTTGAGTCAATTGCGAAGCACAGAACCGCTAGCCTAGCTAACATTAGCCACAACAAATTGGAATTTTTAACATATCTTATGTATTGAACATTTGTAGCATATTGCATGACTTGCAATTTGTAACATATCATACAATTCTTAACATATCATACAAAATGGATGATGGACATCCACAAATTAATGCTTACCATATGAAACATGATATCATACTAAATAGAGAGAGACAGATTTAGATGTTCCATGTTATGTCTAACTCTGTGTCCAGGTTGACTGTGTAGGAGAGGCAGGCAACAAAGGCGAGTGAGATGCACAGGCTGCTGCTGTTTTGTTTTTCTTCGTTTCATTTTAAAGGAGGAGAAGAGAACAGAAGGCGAGAGAGGAGGAGGAGGACGGTGGGCAGGGAGTACAAGCAGCGAAAGAAAAGCGGCTGCTTTTCGAGAGACAGATCATCCTAACAGGACAGCGGCTGCAGCTTGACTAAATTGCTTAGTGCAGAAGGGGGAGACAGGAAAAACGAGTGAGCAACGACAAAAGAAGAGAGAGGGTGGGAGGGGCAACAAAGATCTGTCAGATGAGGCTTGAGACGCTTCTATTTTCTGTGTGGTCTCCTTTATTACAGGGCGTTCTGAACGGGCAGCATCAGTGTGTCTCTTGCGCATGATCAGCTGTCTACGCATCCCTTCTGCCGGGAGTCAACACATATCTCAGCATCTCTCCGCCAGAGACAGAAAGAAAAACACCCACTCTCCTCCGCTAATTGAGGTAGGTAAACACGCATTTGCATTTCCTTGTCGCACTATCAGATAAGATTTCTGTTTTCTGACCTGTAAAGATTTGTGCAGTTTAAAGGTTGTCATTACCTATCGTTAAGGGTTTCAAAAAGCATGATGTTGCTAGAGCAGTTGTTGGGGTTCGACTGTTATGAAAGGGTTCCCATTTTCCGTTTTCATTTCATTAGACGCAACTGTGCATGGGATAGAGATACGCACTTATACACCATTTGGCATGAGGGGCTAAATGTTTCATCTGGTTTTGGGACACATTATGGATTATTCCAATAGTTTGCAGGATCAAACAGGGGCATCCCATCGGGCAAAGACGTCAATTCAATGGATATTCCACGTTGGTACAACGTAATTTAATTCAACCAGTGTATGTCCAGTGGGATGGTTCATGCTCCATTGACAGACCCCTGATTGCTAAAAAGTAAAACGGTAGGTTGTGTTTCGGGTCTGTTACACCTAAAGTGATAGATATGCAGCCCAGTTTAGTGGTACAGGGGCAAAGAAACCCCACGGCTGCTCCCGGGGCGCTATACCGTCAGCCCTACCATCATCATGCGCCGCTGATGAGCACGTTTCGCGGGCAGGTGCGTATGGCTGGCGTTGTGTGCTGGCAGGCTGGTATAACGCGCACAATGTCTTGCGCGTGCGTGCGTGGGTACACACACACACACACACACATTAATATGAACGCACTCAAGCATAAATTACATTCTGACAGTGATGTTTACCTTTAAAGGTCTGCTGAGCAAGAGTAGGAAAGGGCACTTGCAATTTATTGATACATATCAAATGACTAATATAATGGTGAAGAACATACAGCATTCAGAAGGTACGCATATCTCGCTGTCTTTCTCCCAGATGTTAAAGCACCACTCCAGACAGTTCATTGTGTATGTTAAAATGACCCTTTTTATATAAAAGCCTATTCAGCTTTCTATTTATCTTTAGGGACAGCACAGTCAGTGCACAAAACGTCTCCATACCATCAACAGAACGCCTCTAAAGTGAGTTTTAATAACATGAATAGTACTGTGAATTGATGAAATAGAAACACAAACGTGGAGAGTGGAGGGTGAATGTGTATGTTTTTGCTTTTGCTTTTTGGCTCTGGTCTATTTGGCAAGGCAACACTGTAGCGTTGATGAGTGCAGAAACTGGGAAGGCTGAGAGGCAAGGATAGAGGGATAGAGATGGTAGAGATGGGTCTCTCTCCGTCACTCAGAATAACCATAATCTAGGCATTGTACACCTGTGAAAGTGTTGCATTGTGGCGAGGAGAATGCCCCTGGTTATCCTCCAGTTAAGATGTTAGCTACAGAGTGAATATACTACTTAGCCTCGAGGACCTCTCTAGTGTTTTTCTCTGAGTTGCTGTAGCAGCAGGGTCCGTCTCCCATGTGAAAGCCAGCAAGGTCACCTTATGTTTATCACTACCACCTGAATAACGATCAGGGTGAGGCCTGGGAGTGGCCCACACTGTGTGGCCAGCCGCTGTGCACATTCCCTTTCTTCTTATTTTGCTGATGATATGTTGGGGTTCCTCTCACTTTGAACTTGACAAGGTTAACCCTCCCTGGATATTCCTTTGGCTGGAGTGTCTGTCTTTCCCCCGTTGCCTGTGTCTGTGTGTCTCAGTGACCCACCGCCAGCTCAAAAGACTCCTTCTGCTCCCTATAACGAGGGGCAGACCACAGGGGTCAATCCTCCCTCAGTGTGTGTGTGTGTGTGTGTGTGTGTGTGTGTGTGTGTGTGTGTGTGTGTGTGTGTGTGTGTGTGTGTGTGTGTGTGTGTGTGTGTGTGTGTTTGGGCATGCACATACATTACCAGTCAAAAGTTTGTACTATTTTCTACATTGTAGAATAATAGTGAAGACATCAAAACTATGAAATAACACATGGAATTATGCAGTAACCAAACATTTTCAAACAAATCCAAATATATTTTATATTTGAGATTCTTCAACGTAGCCAACCTTTGCCTTGATGACAGCTTTGCACACTCTTGGCATTCTCTCAACCAGTTTCACCTGGAATGCTTTTCCAACAGTCTTGAAGCAGTTCCCACATATGCTGAGCACTTGTTGACTGCTTTTCCTTCACTCTGCGGTCCAACTCATCCCAAACCATCTCAATTGTGTTGAGATTGTGTGATTGTGGAGGCCAGGTCATCTGATGCAGAAATCATCACACTTGTTCTTTGTCAAATAACCCTTACACAGCTTGGAGGTGTTTTGGGTCAAAATAAATTATAGTTCCACTAAGCGCAAACCAGATGGGATGGCGCATCGCTGCAGAATGTTGTGGTTGCCATACTTGTTAAGTGTGCCTTAATTTCTAAATAGATCACTGACAGTGTCACCAGCAATGCACCCACACACCATCACACCTCCTCCTCCATGCTTCTCGGTGAGAACCACACATGCTGAGATCATCCGTTCACCTACTTTGCATCTCACAAAAACACGCCGATTTGAACCAAAAATCTAAAATTTGGACTCATCAGACCAAAGGACAGATTTCCACCAGTCTAATGTCCATTGCTTGTCTTTCTTGGCCCAAGCAAGTCTCTTCTTATTGTTGTCCTTTAGTAGTGGTTTCTTTGCAGCAATTTGATCAATTTGAAGGCCTGATTCATGCAGTCTCCTTTGAACAGTTGATGTTGAGATGTGTCTGTTGAACTCTGTGAAGCATTTATTTGGGCTGTAATTTCTGAGGCAGGCAACTCTAATGCACTTATCCTCTGCAGCGGAGGTAACTCTGGGTCTTCATTTCCTTTGGCGGTCTTCATGTGAGTCAGTTTCATCATAGCGCTGGATGGCTTTTGCGACTGCACTTGAAGAAACTTTCAAAATTCTTGACTTGGCCTTCTGTCATCATGAAGTGTTTTGAGAGACTAGTCAAGGATCATATCACCTCAACCTTACCTGTCACCCTAGATCCAATTCAATTTGCTTACTGCCCCAATAGGTCCACAGACGATGCAATCGCCATCTCACTGCACACTGACCTATCCCCTCTGGACAAGAGGAAAACTTATGTAAGAATGCTGTTCATTGACTACATTGATAACACCTGCTGTCTTTAACTCTGAATGCTCGGCTATGAAAAATCAACTGACATTTACTCCTGAGGTGCTGACCTGTTGCACCCTTTACAACCACTGCAATTGTTATTATTATTTGACCCTGCTGGTCATCTATGAACATTTGAACATCTTGGCCATGTACTGTTATAATCTCCACCCGGCAAAGCCAGAAGAGAACTGGCCACACCTCAGAGCCTGGTTCCTCTCTAGGTTTCTTCCTAGGTTCCTGCCTTTCCAGAGAGTTTTTCCTAGCCACCGTGCTTCTACATATGCATTACTTGCTGTTTGGGGTTTTAGGCTGTGTTTCTGTATAGCCCTTTGACATCGGCTGATGTAAAAATGGCTTAATAAATACATTTGATTGATTGATTGAATACTGCTCAGCATTCAACACCATAGTACCCTCCAAGCTTATCATTAAGCTTGAGGCCCTGGGTCTCGACCCCGCCCTGTACAATTGGGTCCTGGACTTCATCATCAAACAACATCTCCACCCCGTTGGTCCTCAACACTGGGGCCCCACAAGGGTGCGTGCTCAGCCCCCTCCTGTACTCCCTGTTCACCCATGACTGCATGGCCACACACACCTCCAACTCAATCATCAAGTTTGCAGATGACACAACAGTAGTAGGCTTGATTACCAACGATTACGAGATAGCCTACAGGGAGAAGGTGAGGATTCTCGGAGGGTGGTGTCAGGAAAATAACCTCTCACTCAATGGGACAGCGGTGGAGAAGGTGGAAAGTTCCTCGGCGTACATATCACTGACAAACTGAAATGGTCCAACCACACAGACAGTGTGGCGAAGAAGGCGCAACAGCGCCTCTTCAACCTCAGGAGGCTGAAGAAATTTGGCTTGTCACCTAAAACCCTCACAAACTTTTACAGATGCACAATTGAGAGCATCCTGTTGTGCTGTATCACCGCCTGGCATGGCAACTGCACCGCCCACAACCGCAGGGCTCTCCAGAGGGTGGTGCGGTCTGCACAACGCATCACCGGAAGCAAACTACCTGCCCTCCAGGACACCTACAGCACCCGATGTCACAGGAAGGCCAAAAAGATCAATCCAGGACACCAACCACCCGAGCCACTCCCTGTTCACCCCGCTATCATCCAGAAGGCGAGGTCAGTACAGGTGCATCAAAGCTGGAACCGAGAGATTGAAAAACAGCTTCTATCTCAAGGCCATAGTTAAACAGCCATCACTAGCACAGAGAGGCTGCTGCCTATAGATAGTTAAATAAAGGTTAAAATGAAAATGTAATAAAATATGAAATTATAGGCCACTTTAATAAATGGAAGACTAGTCACTTTAAAAATGCCACTTTAACAATGTTTACATATCTTGCATTACTCATCTCATATGTATATACTGTATTTTATGCAATATTTTACATCTTCTCCGCTCTGACATTGCTCATTTATACATTCTTATTCTGTTCCTTTACTTAGATATGTGTGTATAAGGTTTTTGTTGTGGAATTGTTAGATATTACTTGTTAGGTATTTCTGCACTGTCGGAACTAGAATTACAAGCATTTTGCTACACTTGCAATAACAGCTGCTAGCCATGTGTATGTGACCAATAAAATTTGATTTTTTTTTTTTTTATTTGAATTGAAGTACATTCCAGGTGACAACCTAATGAAACAGGTCGAGAGAATGCCAAGAGTGTGCACAGCTGTCATCAAGGAAATACTACATTAATCCATGTATCATTTCGTAGTGTTATTCTACAATGTAGAAATTAGTAAAAATAAAGAACCCAAGAAGGAGTAGGTGTGTCGAAACTTTTGACTTGTACTGTTTGTGTGCATGTTTTACTCAGTGACTCATGCCACCAACCAGTGACTTGTGCAGCTGTCAGAACATCTCAGAATCTTAAATCAACATCCAATGGAAGTGAGAGGAATTCTTTGTCTCAGACTGGCAGATAGAATGTTGGTGGAATGCTTTGCTCTGTATGGAACCCTCTCAGATATAGAACTATTGGGCTACAGTAGTACTTCCACAGTATCCTGTGATACCAGACAGACTGTTTTGGCTGCATGGTACAATGGTCCCCTTTAGCGTCTGAATTATACAATGACTGTTGTAACTGTCCTGGAAATTGTGGACTAGACCAACTAACTCTTTATGGGGGTGTTCACAGCAATGTTTTGAAGGATTTGGGGATGATCTGTAAGTTCCTCTTTGATAGTCCCTCTAGACCCCTCAAACTCAACTCTGCACACCGAAGCCAATTCCACAGCGTTTTTTCATCGTTCCCCTCTAATCAGGGACTAATTTAGACCTGGGACACAAGGTGGGTACAATTAATTACCAGGTAAAAGAGAAACCCAGCAGGCTCCGGACCTCATAGAGTAAGAGTTGAATACCCCTGCTCAAGATGATTCCACTGGACCATCTGTGCCCAGACCTTCTAGTCTCTGTCTAGAGCGATGACGTCGTAGTGTTTGGCTGGGTCGTGTTCAGAAGGCATGGAATGGGAGAACATGTTATCAAACGGAGATACTTCTTATCCAATGAAAACATACAGCGCATTTTCTAAGTAGTAAAAACTCTCCCTGTCTCTGACTGTCTCTAGCTCAGTCTGTCTGTCGTCCTAACTCTCTTTCTTGCTCTGTCTCTTTTCTTTCTCTGCTGTGGCCTCACTTGTAAAATTCCTCATCTGAACTCCCAACCCCCAGTAGGGGACAGTAGTTTGGTGAGAATGTTCTATCCTGACTACACGCCATCCCTCCCGGTCATCTTATCTCTCCTGCAGAGATGAATGATTTCAATGGTTCTGATTTCACACACACACACACACACACACACACACACACACACACACACACACACACACTCCTTTTTCATGAAACTATCGTGGTCTTTGTGATAACGTGCGTGACTAATAGTTGGAGGGGTGAGACTGTTGAGACTGTGACACTTGTTCTTTCTAGCTCAGTGCAGTAGATAAGGGCTGAGAGTTATGACCCCGGGTGATTAGATGTGACCTCCGTCTGACTGAGCTCTGATCTGGTCTCACACTGCTGGGGAGTTCACACACGTCCCTATGAATTAGCCACCTAAAGCACTCTGCAAATGGATAGCTGAGTGGGAGACAGAGAGCTGTGTGTATGTGTGTGCCTTTAACCACACATGATAAAATGGGTTTGAAATGTGTGAAAGGAAGAGCAATGTATGTGTTCTTTTTTCTGACACCATAAATATGTGTTTGTGTGTGTGTGTGTTTGTGTGATCTGCTTCACGAATGTGCGCATGCTTTCCAATGTGTGTGTCTGTCTGAGTGCGGACTGGTTGGCTGGAGGGGTGTGGGAGTACTGGGACTGTCAGGGCAGCAGATAGAAGCCCAGCAGCAGCAGAAGTGCAAATTAAAAGTCACTGAAGCGCTATAGGAGAACATGATGCAGACTGCTAATGCCATGTCCACGCACAGCTAGCCAGCTATTACACTGATAATGTTAGGGCAGCGTAGCTAACTACTACATTGGTAATGTCAGGGCAGCGCTAGAAAACTAACACCGAGCCATGGCAGGACAGAGCGCTGGGTGTTTACAAGGAGAAGAACATTTAAGGGAAAGCGGGAAAGAGAGTGAGAGACATAGTTAGAAAGAACAAGGCATAGGCCTAGAGAGAGCGAGTGAGAGTGAGAGACAGAGAAAGAGCGTGACTCAAAGAGAGTGGAAGAGAGGACAAACACACAAACAGAGATACTTTAGATAGAGAGAGCAAATATCATTCACCGGTACATCCACACAACACTTGCATAAACAATGCGAGGGCCTTATTACTGGGACACTTTCATGGAGATATAGTTCCATTGGTACAGTCAGTGAAGTCTCACAACCTTAATGGTCCACCACTGTCTCGCTCAGAGCCAGTGCTGTCTGACCTTGAATCATTTATTTTAAAAATAAATACATATATATAGCCACCCACACTGCACCAGGCGGCCATTCACATTCACACAGGCAGCATACTGCATACACACAGTAGGAGGAAGTTACCCCTAAATGTTGGTCTAAGGTTTGTTTTGTGTTTGAAGGTGAAGATTGGGTGAGGGGAAGCTTATCCCAGATCGGTCAATTTTTTTTTAGCAAGGCTATTCATTCACACAGGCAACAGATGAGACGTTGAACCAAGGTCCCGACTCAATAGTCATTAAAAACCTGTCACAGGAGTGGGTGTACTAAACCCCAGTGTACTGGTTGGCTCAGTTCCCAACCTGGCAGCTCCTACTGCTACACTAACATAATAATGCCCAGCTAGCCCAGCTCTCCTCTCCTCTCCTTTATTCTCCTCTCCTCCCCTGTAACTCTACTCCAGATCATTGCTGTGCTCTCAGTGAGCTTACCTGTGAAGGGAAGGTCAATGGCAGTAGGCTCGACACACAGCCTCATTAAACTTTAACTGTTTCAGATAGGTTCAGAGAGGCCCTCTGCTACATCACCAAAGTTAGGCTGCACCTCTGAAAGCATTTTTGGGGGAGCGAGTAGCATTTAGAAATTATATTTCTCATTTCATTTGACACAGATTTTGCCTTACGGAATCCAACTGGGGTTTCCCTAAAACCAAGGAAAATCATTTGAATAATGGATACAGCTAATGCGTTTTCAGTTATTGGGCAGAAATAAGATGATGTACTTATTTCTAAAGGACATTGTGCTGATTTGGGGTTTGGGGGCCTTGGCACCAGAACTATGAAAATGTAAAGTAAGTAAGATTTCCCTAGATGAGAAGAAATGTCCCTGAAACGATTGTGCATTGTGAATATGATCTATGGTCATTATAATTTGCGGAGGTTTTGTATGACTGACAATTGCAGGCCAGATTTGTATTTTGAGTGCCTGCTAATCAATCAGCCATCCAAAACATTGCCTGCAGCTATTTGTTTGCAGATCATTTTTGAGGACTCATATTCTTCCGCTCTCTTTCACACCTTCTCATGTCCTTCAGTACATTCTCCCTCTCTTCCCTAAGCCTGTTAGTCTTCCACCCTGAACATGGATGTTTAAATCTTTGCCTGCCTTTCTTCCTCCTTGCTGAGGCATGAGCTGTTCTTCTGAATGATCTCTTCTTCTAACTCAGCCAGCCTGTGCTTCTGATAGCCGTAACAAAGCACTTAGCATCAGCTCACTTCAATCAGACCTCATTTACTGTATCTCAAAGCTGCAGCTCTCATGTGTGTCTGTTAGAGCTGAGAGGCCCTATAGAACACTGGGCTCTGTCGCTGCAGATGGAAAACTGCCTACTGCCTGATATAACTCCATCTCATTTGGGAAGTGATTGTTAGTTACAGTAGCTAGTTGCTACCTCCGTCCGAGATGACGGAGGTAGCAATAGGGAATCTCAAATTATTTCAAGGTTGATCCACACAACACTTTCTCCAACACTATGCCCACCACACAGACATATTTTCCTACAGTATTAAATACAGCACTTATGAAAAACGTTCTAGCTCGGCCAAGACACGTGCAACACATCTTAAAGTGACGTGCAGTCAGGGTAGGCAGGGTAGGCAGTGCTTACTCCAAACTCCACTATGGCCAAGACCAAAGAGCTGTCAAAGGACACCAAAAACAAAATTGTAGACCTGCACCAGGCTGGGAAGACTGAATCTGCAATAGGTAAGCAGCTTGGTTTGAAGAAATCAACTGTGGGAGCAATTATTAGGAAATGGAAGACATACAAGACCACTGATAATCTCCCTCGATCTGGGGCTCCACGCAAGATCTCACCCCGTGGGGTCAAAATGATCACAAGAACGGTGAGCAAAAATCCCAGAACCACACGGGGGGACCTAGTGAATGACCTGCAGAGAGCTGGGACCAAAGTAACAAAGCCTACCATCAGTAACACACTACGCCGCCAGGGACTCAAATCCTGCAGTGCCAGACGTGTCCCCCTGCTTAAGCCAGTACATGTCCAGGCCCGTCTGAAGTTTGCTAGAGAGCATTTGGATGATCCAGAAGAAGATTGGGAGAATGGCATATGGTCAGTTGAAACCAAAATATAACTTTTTGGTAAAAACTCAAATCGTCATGTTTGGAGGACAAAGAATGCTGAGTTGCATCCAAAGAACACCATACCTACTGTGAAGCATGGGGGTGGAAACATCATGCTTTGGGGCTGTTTTCTGCAAAGGGACCAGGACGACTAAAGGAAAGAATGAATGGGGTGTATCGTGAGATGTTGAGTGAAAACCTCCTTCCATCAGCAAGGGCATTGAAGATGAAACGTGGCTGGGTCTTTCAGTATGACAATGATCCCAAACACACCGCCCGGCAACGAAGGAGTGGCTTCGTAAGAAGCATTTCAAGGTCCTGGAGTGGCCTAGCCAGTCTCCAGATGTCAGCCCCATATAAAATCTTTGGAGGGAGTTGAAAGTCCGTGTTGCCCAGTAACAGCCCCAAAACATCACTGCTCTAGAGGAGATCTGCATGGAGGAATAGGCCAAAATACCAGCAACCTTGTGAAGACTTACAGAAAACGTTTGACCTCTGTCATTGCCAACAAAGGGTATATAACAAAGTATTGAGATAAACTTTTGTTATTGACCAAATACTTCTTTTCCAGCATAATTTGCAAATAAATTCATAAAAAATCCTACAATGTGATTTTCTGGATTTTTTTTCAAATGTTGTCTGTCATAGTTGAAGTGTACCTATGATGAAAATTACAGGCCTCTCTCATCTTTTTAAGTGGGAGAACTTGCACAATTGGTGGCTGACTAAATACTTCTTTGCCCCACTGTGTGTGTGTGTGTATATATATATATATATATATATATATATATATATATATGTTTATTGCGTTATTGGTAGCTGGCCTTATGTATTTACCATGATACAGATATATGAAACATTAAATAACACTCCCACCACATATCCTTCAATACTCGTTAGAAATCCTGTTCTCTTTTTCATTTACACATTTCATAACCAACCAATCCCCCCCCCCTACCCCTCTGTGGGGAAAGGTCACACAAGCACACAAAGTTTGCAAAGGCTAAAAAACAATTGGTGGCTGACTAAATACTTTTTTGCCTCACTGTATATATATTTAAATTTACAGTTAAAATAGGAAGTTTACATACACCTTAGCCAAATACATTTAAACTCAGTTTTTCACAATTCCTGACATTTAATCCTAGTAAAAAAGTCCCTGTCTTAGGTCAGTTAGGATCATCACTTTATTTTAAGAATGGGAAATGTCAGAATAATAGTAGAGAGAATCATTTATTTCAGCTTTTATTTCTTTCATCACATTCCAAGTGGGTCAGAAGTTTACAAACACTCAATTAATATTTGGTAGCATTGCCTTTAAATTGTTTAACTTGGGTCAAACATTTCGGGTGGCCTTCCACAAGCTTACCACAATAAATTGGGTGAATTTTGGCCCATTCATCCTGACAGAGCTGGTGTAACTGAGTCAGGATTGTAGGCCTTCTCGCTCGCACACGCTTCTTCAGTTCTGCCCACAAGTCTTCTATAGGATTGAGGTCAGGGCTTTGTGATGACCAGTCTAATACCTTGACTTTGTTGTCCTTAAGCCACAACTTTGGAAGTATGGTTGGGGTCATAGTCCATTTGGAAGACCCATTTGCAACCAAGCTTTAACTTCATGACTGATGTCTTGGGATGTTGCTTCAATGTATCCACATTATTTTCCTGCCTCACGAGCCATCTATTTTGTGAAGTGCACCAGTCCCTCCTGCAGCAAAGCACCCCCACAACATGATGCTGCCACCCCCGTGCTTCACGGTTGGGATGGTGTTCTTCAGCTTGCAAACCTCCCCCTTTTTCCTCCAAACGTAACAATGGTAATTATGGCCATTTGTTTCATCAGACTAGAGGACATTTCTCCAAAAAGTATGATCTTTGTCCCCATGTGCAGTTGCCAACCATAGTCTGGCTTTTCTATGGTGGTTTTGGAGCAGTGGCTTCTTCCTTGCTGAGCGACTTTTCAGGTTATGTCGATATAGTTACTTTTGTACCTGTTTCCTCCAGCATCTTCACAACGTCCTCTGCTGTTGTTCTGGGATTGATTTGCACTTTTCGCACCAAAGTAAGTTCATCTCTAGGAGACGGAACGCGTCTCCTCCTGAGCGGTATGACGGCTGCGTGGCCCCATGGTGTTAATACTTGCATTCTATTATTTGTACAGATGAACGTGGTACTTTCAGGTGTTTGGAAATTGCTCCCAAGGATGAACCAGACTTGTGGTCTACAATTTTTTTTTCTGAGGTCTTGGCTGATTTATTTTGATTTTCCCATGATGTCAAGCAAAGAGGCACTGAGTCTGAAGGTAGGCATTGAAATACATCCACAGGTACACCTCCAAATTACTCAAATGATGTCAATTAGCCTATCAGAAGCTTCTAAAGCCATGACATAATTTTGTGAAATTTTCCAAGCTGTTTATAGGCACAATAAACCTAGTGTATGTAAACTTCAGACCCACTGGAATATTGATACAGTGAATTGTAAGTGAAATAATCCATGTGTAAACAATTGTTGGAAACATTTATTGTGTCATGCACGAAGTAGATGCCATAACCGACTTGCCAAAACTATAGTTTGTTAACAAGAAATTTGTGGAGTAGTTGAAAAACAAGTTTTTCTTGTGTTGCGGAGAATTCTGGTATGTTTTGTTACCCATGAATGTATATTTCATCTGTTGCACACTGACTAACTGAAGTGATTTTATTATATGTAAACTTCAGACTTCAACTGTATACACACGTACGTACGTACGTACGTACGTACGAAGATACGTACTACCGTTCAAAAGTTTGGCATCACTTACAAATGTCCTTGTTTTTGAAAGAAAAGCACATTTTTTGTCCATTAAAATAACATAAAATTGATGAGAAATACAGTGTAGACATTGTTAATGTTGTAAATGACTATTGCAGCTGGAAACGGCAGATTTCTTTATGGAATATCTACATAGGTGTACAGAGGCCCATTATCAGCAACCATCACTCCTGTGTTCCAATGGCACATTATGTTAGCTAATCCAAGTTTATAATTTTAAAAGGCTAATTAATCATTAGAAAACCCTTTTGCAATTATGTTAGCACAGCTGAAAACTGTTGTTCTGATTATGAGAAGCAATAAAACTGGTCTTCTTTAGACTAGTTGAGTATCAGCATCAGCATATGTGGTTTCGATTACAGGCTCAAAATGGCCAGAAACAAAGCACTTTCTTCTGAAACTCGTCAGTCTATTCTTGTTCTGTGAAATGAAAGCTATTCCATGTGAGAATATCTCATGCAAGATCTCGTACAACGCTGTGTACTACTCCCTTCAAAGAACATTGCAACAAGGGTCCCAAGCCTCCAGTGATGATCCATGGCAAGAAGCCTCCAGTGATGATCCATGGCAAGAAGCCTCCAGTGATGATCCATGGCACGAAGCATCCAGTGATGATCCATGGCACAAAGCCTCCAGTGATGATCCATGGCAAGAAGCCTCTAGTGATGATCCACGGCACGAAGCCTCCAGTGATGATCCATGGCAAGAAGCCTCCAGTGATGATCAATGGCACGAAGCCTCCAGAGACGGTCTCCAGTCCGGAGCCTCCAGCAAAGGTCTCCAGTCCGGGGCCCGCAGCGAAGGTCTCCAGTCCGGGGCCCGCAACAAGGGTTTCCAATCCGGGGCCCGCAACGAGGGTCCCCAGTCCGGGGCCCGCAACGAGGTTCCCCAACCAACTTTCTATGGCTTAACGATAATTTGGAGATGATTTAATTTAAAATAACCGACATTGAGCAGTTGTAATCTGAATAAAGGGAAAAGGGCCATGGGGTGAGACATTCTTACTAATTTGCTAGAGAACCAGTTTGGATTTAAGTGTAACTTTTGTATGACTGATGCCTTTAGTGAGAGGTCTAATGATTTACTATATAATCATTTCTGCCCTCCAATCATATTCATTATTTAAATAGGCCCTTACAATTTTGTCTGGCTTGCCATACCAAATAAAATGTTATATTTTTTGCTCATGTAATTTAATTGGCGTCCCGCTAGACGGAACACCTGTTGACAACATCCTGTGTAATTGAGGGCATGCTATTCAAATAAATAATTGTAATATTAAACATTCATGTATCACATATCATGAGTTGCCTGATTACAATAGGCTTTACAGCGAAAGCATACCATGCGATTGTCTGAAGACGGTGCCCCACATCAAAATATTTTTCAACCAGCACAGGCTTCACAAAAATCACAAATAGCGATTAAATAAATCACTTACTTTTGAAAATCTTCCTCTGTTTGCAATCCCAAGGGTCCCAGTTACAACATGAATGGTTGTTTTGTTAGATAAAATCCTTCTTTATATCCCAAAAAGTCTGTTTAGTTGGCGCCATCGATTTCAGTAATCCACTCGTTCAACTTGCAGACAAAGGAGTCTAAAAAGCTACCGCTAAACTTCGTCCAAACAAGTCAAACTGTCAAGTTCTGACCTTTATTTCCGTTGTTTTGTATTTATTTAGTATGGTCAGGGCGTGAGTTGGGTGGGCAGTCTATGTTTGTTTTTCTATGTTTTGGGGCATTTCTATGTTTTCGGCCTAGTATGGTTCTCAATCAGAGGCAGGTGTCATTAGTTGTCTCTGATTGAGAATCATACTTAGGTAGCCTGGGTTGCACTGTTTGTTTGTGGGTGATTGTCTATGTCAGTGGCTTGTGTCAGCACAGGTCTATTGTGTTAGCTTCACGGTCGTCATTTGTTTATTGTTTTGTATGCAGTGTCAGTATTTTCTTTATTAAAGATTTACCATGGACACTTACCACGCCGCATTTTGGTCTTCCGATCCATCTCGCCTCTCCTCTTCAGATGAAGAGGAGGACGATCGTGACACAAACAATGTTTCTATTAAATCCTCACAGTACCCTAAAATGTAAATAAACTATAATATCTCATACGGAAAGTAGTATGTTCAATAGGAAAGTAAAATTAGTAAGTGCATGCCGTCTTCACCACAAGCCGAAGACTGATATTGTTCCAGTGCTCTCTTCACCAAAACTCCAAATTCTTGCTTGTTTTTCAAAAAGCAAGCCTGAAACCTTGAATAAAGACTGTTGACATCTACTGGAAGCCATAGGAATTTAAATCTGGGAGCCGGAATTACATAGCTTTCCATTGGAAGAGCCTGGGACCTCAACAAAATAAATCTGGTTGGTTTTTCATCGGATTTGTGCCTGCCATATAAATTCTCTTATAGTCCCAGACATTGTTTTAACGTTTTTAGAAACTTCAAAGTGTTTTCTATCAATGCTACCAATTATATGCATTTCCTGGCTTATGGGCCTGAGTAACAGGCAGTTTACTTTGGGCACGTCAGTCAGTGGGAAATTCAGGAAGCTAGACCCTATCCCAGAGAGGTTAAAAAACAGGTTGCCCGTTGTGACCTTATTCCCAAGCATCTCTGTGCAGTCAGACCTTTGATTTTGTGCCACCAGGGCCAAAATAAAATGCCCCCTCTCTGAATGTATGAGTGTGACCCCCTCCTCATGGGTTACTGCAGCTAGTGTTGCCAGCACTGCCACTGCCTGGGTGGGGGCACCCCACCAGAATCCCCACCAGCTAGGTACAAGGTCGTCAAGGTTCTCATTAACAGCTTTGAGAATTTCCTTGTATATTATGCTCTCCCTTTAGGGGGCTTTGGCTTTGTAGGACCAACCCTGCCAGGCAGTCTCAGAATATTGAGGGGGAGGTGCTGCTTTAGTAGGTCTCTGACCACATTCATCTTTCTGATTTGGCTGCGTATAGGCTACGTACAGTAGGCCCATAAAACAGATAAGGACTTCTCTTTAGTGTATGGGTCTCTCAGGTGCGTGTCTAGGGTATAGGGTTGTTGACCGTTCCATCATGATAGGACAGTAAATAAATAAATACTAATAACTTATTTTAAAATGTATATCCCATATCTGCACAAAATTGAAAGCTCTTTCTCATAATCCCTACTCACAAACACACATGGGCTCTGGGATTTTCAACCCATATCCTTTTTCACTTAACTCCACACTTTTCCAAACACAAAAACGAACACCCCACCTTCCATCACAAAACATGCGCACATACCCACATACTGTGCCTTCTATGTCCTCTGTGTTTATCTCTACCATGTTGATTGAGTACTTTTGTGTTCCAGTTCCTTAAATTTTAAGATATATTATTTAGCCTATTATCCTTTCTTCTAATGCGGTCTTTTCAATTTATGAAATACTATAATTGGAAAGTGTAAAACCAATTATTTTCCAACATTCCCTATCTAGAATGTATTTTATTGCTTTTCTATATATATTTTTTATTACAATCCCTACCATGTCTAGTATTGTGTGTTCCATTATTTGACTCCTCTATGGGAACTGTAATATTTAGAATAGCCATGGAGTAGTCTTTGTGTCTCTCAACATTTGGTTATCAATATACAGTTTATCGACTACGAGAGCTACATGTTTCCCTTTGAATCTATTTTCCTAGTCTGTATGTCAAGTAAGGCTTCACTCAGAAAGATGTTCTCCATTTGAACCTTTTCATACGTGAGTTCCAAATATCTAACGGGTCGCCCCAGCATTACTTTTTTATGCACGTGATGTTAGAATGCACTCGTTCCAAAATGTGATTGTTACGCAACAGTACAATTAATCTGCGGTGCCCTCAAACCAAGGCACGCTGCCTGTTTTTATTTTATGGCTGTTTCAACTTTAAAGTTAAAACAGTTAAAATTTTCAAAAAAAACGTTTGAATTGAGATGCATTCTGCCTCCTCATTAATTCACATGAAAGCAGGCCTTTTTACTTTTGCGGACAATTTATTTATTAGGAATTTCTGACCCGGACAAAATTCCCCAAGCACTTCCCAATTGTTTGTGCAGTTCAAGTCTGCAGACATTTGCGCATCTCCCGTTAGAACAGGATCTGCACACACGTGTTCACATTTTCTGTCTGGTACCCACATCGCAGTCGTTTTTATTACCAATAATAACTTTGGAAATGTGTGCCTTTCTAACAAAGTGCCTTATTACGTTATAATAGTTTCTGTATTTCGTGTTATGTCGTTTCTACTGTAGCTCACTGTGTGTATGGAGCATAATACATTTGTGTATATTCCTTATAACCGCGGACACGCGAGGCAACAGTTACTCATTTCATAACCTTTATGGTGTTATATTCAATCGTGCTTAAGTAGCTAGCTACATTATTCTATTAGCGCTTTAAAACATTGCTAATTGCATCAGAGAAGTATTAGCTTGTGTTGTATTTTGAAGCTATCTTGGCCTTATGACTCCAAAGTGGCACAGCGGTCTAAGGCACTGCATCTCAGTGCTGGAGGCCTCACTGCAGACACTGGTTTGACTCCAGGCTGTATCACAACTGGCCGTGATTGGAAGTGTCATAGGGCGCACAATTGACCTAGCGCCGTCCAGGGTGTAGGCCGTCATTGTAAATAATAATATGTTCTTACATGACTTGCTTAAATAAAATAAAAATAGATGACTGGTTTGTTTTCATTTGACATATTTAGCATAACTCTGTTATGCCCTGCCCCCTTGTAGAGCTCAACAGTTACTGTTTCTCACCGTTATAACTCAAATGAGTGATTTTGTCAATGCAATATATTCTTTTTATAGCAGTGTTTATTATGTTACTTCTTTGTAATATTGTTTGATTGCTATATCCTGATATTGTATTCTAATGACTAATAACTCCTCTTTATTCTGTACTTTCAGAAACCACACACACACAAACAGTATTTGCCAATGTCATAATTGGAACTGGAGCTCTTTTGAGCTGAAGATTGAGGCCAGCTTTTGTATGCTGGAGTACACACTTTTGCATGCTGGAGTACACACTTTTGTATGCTGGAGTACAGTTTTACTGGATGAAAACACAGCAAGAAAACACATAGATGACTATTACGTATTGACCTATTTTATTGCAGTATTGGTGGTGGTTGGTTGAACAAACATAGGTATCTGTGCTCCAGTATTCTCTTAGGGAGTTCTTCTTTACTATCCCCATGAGAAGGACTGTCACCAGGAAGGTATACATTTCACTAATTGTGGTTGTCACCCATTTAGTGAGTTTCCCCCTCACTCCTGGCTCCCTCTTCTCCTGTAGCTCCAAGGCTGAGTGATTGGTCTCCTCTACTATGTCTCCCACCAGCTCCATAGTCAGAAACAACTTGAAGCCTCTTGCCATGGAAATGGCAAGGGGCTTTGCACTCCAAACTGGGACTCATCAAAGCAAACAGCAGGGCCAGGAGGGGTGAAATGACTGGTGGCCTTCCAGCTACCACAGAACTCAAGTACTTCATCCACTGTCGGTCTGCTTCAATCACCAACAGCATCTTCAAAGGGACCTGGGACTTCGTCAGTGGACAAGGGGTCCTCAGATTCAGGGTCCTCAATGGCTACAAGGTTGGGGGGCAGCTCCTCACTGTCACTGTCAGAATCTAATTCCTGACTTTCATACTCACTCATTGTCAGAATTTGAAAAAATCTCCAGAATTCCCGCATTTGTGTGTTTTCTCCTTTTGAAAGACATTGCTAATGCTACAGCTTAGCTCACTAGCTACATACATAAACAACAACACTGAATGGCTCAGAGTGGGAGTGAGAGGTTATGGGATTGACTGCGCCACTTGTATCAATAGATCACTATCAGAATTTTTTTTTTTGTGTGGTAATTATTTATATATTTACTGTTTTATTCATGTTTTCAAGCACTGGTGACAAAACATGTATTCCGATTCTTGCATAGATTGTAATGAACACAATGTGTGTAAAATACTTTTTAGAAGTTTGTACTGATTGTGATGAGCTAAGCTAATTCCAGCTATGTGTGGAGCCATGTTTGTTGACATACAATGCATTCTGGGTTTCACGTAATTGTCTGTCGTACCAAAGATGTTAGAAAAAAATGAGGTGAGTAAGGGTACACTCATTTTTTGAGAACTTCCGGGATGTGAACGACACAACCCCTTCAACATGCAGACTATAAAACAGACCAAACTCATCTTGTCTCCTCTTATCTTTGGTTTCTGTGAAAAAACAAACATGCCGGCGCGCAGAAAGTACCCATCGTCGGATTACTTTTGATTTCTAGAAAGTGTATTAGTCAATTATTTTCATCACTGGTGAGCTCACCCGGGATGAGATTAATTCTAAATAGTAATTGCAATTAGCTAATTCATATTGTAGTTTCTTTCAGCCTAGAGTTTTTAAAATGTGATCGCTTGTGTTATGTCAATCTTTCCTCAGTTAGCGCTAAGACAAATGTAGCCTACCCAGTGTGGCCAGCTCAAATGCTGATTGTTGCGTCATACCGAAACTGGACATTCTAAATAAGCATTCTAATCACACCTGTTTGATCGTACGCTACAGGGACAACTGTACAATGATCACACCTGTGTGTTGGTACGTGTGAAAATGTTAAGTTCATTAATATCGGTTTCAATCTTAATAACTTTCCCTTCCAGCTTGTTTGCATCTTTCTCCAATGTCGCAGCTTTTTCGCCACTCATCTCAAGGTTTGCCTTCAACTCCTTTAAGAGATCGGTTTCCATCTTTTACCATCTAAAATACTAAATTGTCTGTGTCTGTCAAAGAGTAACATTTTCTTTTCGGGATTGGTTCCCCTGTTTTACTCTCCAAAATGTGTTGCTTGTTTTCATAATATTTTTCGATAAATTTCTCTAGCCTTAAAATTTGTTTTGTGTTGTTAGCCAGATTGAAGGTTATAACTCACCAGTTTGTGAAGTGATAATATTTAGTCTAACTTACCGATATTGAATATGTGACCCGTTTCAAGAAACTAGGCGTATGTCGCAAGTCACGACTTCAAAGGAGAGCCATTTCAACATGTATATCAAAATGCATTTTTTTGGGCAGAAATACCTTCTGGAACATGTGAACAAACTTGTATGACATCTGTAAATAATAATACAATTGTTCAATTATGAGCCTTGTTCGTTAAGCCACAAAGTCAGCAAACTTCCCACTAGCCATGATTAGCTGAGATAATGAGTGGGCTGGACATGCCGAGAGAGGATTGGTCTGCCATTTAGAAGGCTTCTGTCTATTTGAGCTGGTCAGTCTGTGTTGGTAATCCTGTCAAACCCTGCTTTAAAAAAAATGTATCGGGTAGTGAAGCTGCACAAGTGTTGCTCTCCACTTTCTGGAGGATCTAGTTTTGAAATCCATGGAATTAGAGTATGATAACTAAAGAAATTGAGAAAACACCTGTCTCCGGAATACATCTTCAAACTAAGGGCAATTGTGGAATGCCATCTGTGACAGGGAGACACTTTCATCATGCATGATGATGTATACAGGTAAGATAGTCTAGCTAGCTACATGTTCAGATATTACACATTTCTAATTTTGACAGAAAGTGGTTTCATTTCAAGCTAAAGTGTACTGTTAGATAGCTAGCTAAAGTTAGCTGGCTGGCTCCCTAGCTAACGTTACATGTATTATGTTATTATTTGTATTCCAGAGCCGTTTGCTAGTTAGAGCCTAATGTTAGCTAGCTAACATTGAACCAGGTTGGTAAGCTCCCAGCAGAATCATGGAGGGTAGTAACAACATGATTTGGCACTATGTTTATTGTTGTTTAACTAGCTAATGTTAGCTAATGTTACATGACGTGTGTGATCTTGCACGTTGTTTACATAGCTAGGTTCATTGTTTACCTAGCTAGCTTGCTACATGTCCTAAGCTAAAGTGTACAGCACCCATTGAAAATGTCCGGTGTCAGTAAACTTCGGCAAAAATGCGTAATATAATTGTTGCCAGCAGAGCTGGTTAGGCTGTTTTCATATTATCCAGCGGTAAACAAATCATCGGCCAGAGCGTCAAGTCTGCGAAACGAGATGGGTTGGGCTAAAGCTTAAGAGGGTGTGAACGATGCTGAATGGGTGTATACGAAGAAGAGCTCTTCACTAGATACCAAAACATTCAAAGGCCATTTTCTCAAAAGTGAGTTTACAAGTTGATCAACACTCAACGCAGAATTACTTTCCCATTGTACCTCAAAAATGCAGTCTATGATATACCATTTTGTAGGTCTGAGTCCCTACTTTTATCCAATGTTAAAAACACAATTTCAATATTTTGATACATAAAACCAAATCCAGGTGGTGAGTCACATATTCCATTTTTTTCTTGAGGTGATCTACACTGCTGTGTTCAGACCGCCATCTTTCTCTGGTCCTTAAACAATTATCCAGTTTGGAATAATGTAACATGCCATTGGAAATGTCAGTGTGAAAGAGTGGAACATCAACTTTAATGAAAGTTAAGACCAGACAGAGGCAGCATACATGATCTCTACACACAAGATGTGACATTACAGGCAACCACCATGTCACCATCTCCCTCACTGCTAGCTGTCAGGCAGGCAAAGTGAGCACTGGACTGTCCACTTCTTCATTACCAACTAATACTTTTTACCCATCTAGGACATTTACTTTTGCTTTGTGGACATAATGGGCCTTGGGGATGCTGTTGAATCATAGACAACATCCATTTGAATGCATTTGATTTGTATGTTTTTTTAATGTTTTAAACACATTTTTTTTGTAATTTCAACTGTTGATATGGAAATGTTGTTAGATCCTTATTATATATGTGTGTGTAATAATATTTCACATAATAATATTATTTTGTGTTTGTTCGCAGTGCGAACATGGGTCGTTTTGTAATTGTAAATTCATTATGAAAGGCTATGGAGTTTGTGTTGCAAATTATTTGTATGACATGTGACCATGTCGGAGGACCTGAGCCCTAGGACCATGCCTCAGGACTACCTGACATGATGACTCCTTGCTGTCCCCAATCCACCTGGCCGTGCTGCTGCTCCAGTTTCAACTGTTCTGCCTGTGATTATTATTATTTGACCATGCTGGTCATTTATGAACATTTGAACATCTTGGCCATGTTCTGTTATAATCTCCACCCGGCACAGCCAGAAGAGGACTGGCCACCCCACATAGCCTGGTTCCTCTCTAGGTTTCTTCCTAGGTTTTGGCCTTTCTAGAGTTTTTCCTAGCCACCTTGCTTCTACACCTGCATTGCTTGCTGTTTGGGGTTTTAGGCTGGGTTTCTGTACAGCACTTTGAGATATCAGCTGATGTACGAAGGGCTATATAAATACATTTGATTTGATTTGACCATATTGGTCATTTAGTGCCACCTATCAGTTGTATCTGTGAATGCTACATTGGTCTAAGGCTGAGCTGAGTTGAGCATTATGTCATTTTGTCGGATGAAATTGAAGTATGCTCACTTGTGTATCTTGGCAACATTGGTATTTACATTTGGTTAATAGCCTATGTCACTCTGGATGTTGGAGCTATCTGTTGTATGGTGAACTTGTGATTCATCAAGGTTAATTTGTGAGTAAATCTGGCTTTGAAAATAGCCAGTGCTATTTCCTGTGCATGTGACACACTCCCTCTCTCTGTGAGGTGTTCTGGGGAAGGAGAAAGAGGGCTCTACGATAACAAACCTAAAGCAATGGTAAATATAAGCACTGGCAATAGCTCTATAGATTCGTGGGTGTGTCAGAAATGTTTTAGCAATTTTAACAGCCAGAATTTTGAGCACAATAGCTGCCGGTGTCACAAAGGGGCTGGGTTTTGATGAACAGACAAGTTGTAGGTGCGACGTGGACTTGGCAATTCACTGGCCAATCAAGGCGTTCCATGGCTTTTAAATTTTTTAAATATTTTGTATACAGTATATATATAATTTTAAAACGGTGGTCAGCTTTAATATTGCAGATATATTGCTGCTTCTATAAATCTAATTGTCTGCATCATTTCCAATCCCCCATTTATTTTTCGAGTAAATATATATATATATCCACACACACACTTTTTTTTTAGAATATACCTTTATTATTCCCCGCAAACCCTACCACCCCTCCCTCATTTGGAATAAACATTCTTAGTAAGGAAGATATAGCCTAGACCTACAGTTTATATGGCGTTACAGGACTGAACATTTTGAATATGTTTTGGAGGACTGAGTCAGGTAACTGGACAAGAAGCGCTCTTTAGAAATGGAGACGGGGACAAGCCAAACAGAGAATGCACTGCAGGTATGTGGCAGGGTTTACAGACAATCACGGACTACAAAGGGAAAAGCAGCCATGTTGCGGACACTGACATCTCGCTAAACACCTTCTTAGCCCTCTATGAGGATAACAGTGCCTCGCAAGGCTGCCGGCCCAGACGGCATCCCTAGCCACATCCTCAGAGCATGTGCAAACCAGCCTGCTGGAGTTTTTACAAACATATTCAATCTCTCCCTATCCCAGTGTGCTGTCCCCACTTGCTGCAAGATGTCCACCATTATTCCTGTACCCAAGACAGCAAAGGTGTCTGAAATAAATGACTATTGCCCCATAGCACTCACTTCTGTCATCATGAATTGCTTTGAGAGGCTAGTTAAGAATCAAATCACCTCTACCTTACCTGACACTCTAGACCCACTTCAATTTTCTTAATAGATCCACAGATGATGCAATTTCCATCGCATTGCACACTGCCCTATTCCATCTGGACAAGAGGAATACCTATGTAAGAATGCTGTTCATTGACTATAGCTCAGCATTCAACACCATAGAACCCTCCAAGCTCATCATTAAGCTCGGGACCCTGGATTTGAACCCCGCCCCATGTAACTGGGTCCTGGACTTCCTGACGGGCCGCCTCGAGTTGGTGAAGGTAGGAAACAACACCTCCACTTTGCTGATTCTCAACACAGGGGCACCACAAGGGTGCATGCTCAGCCCCCTCCTGTGCCTCCTCCTGTACTCCCTGTACTCCCTGTTCACCCATGTTTGTATGACCACACATGCCTCTGTTGAAGACGACAACAGTTGTAGGCCTGATAAGGTAAGGTAAGGGCCCTGGGAGTTTGGTGCCAGGAAAATAACCTCCCACTCAATGTCGACAAAACAAAGGAGCTGATCATGGACTTCAGGAAACAGCAGCGGGAGTACGCCCCGATCCACATCGACTGGACCACAGTGGAGAAGGTGTTCCTCAGCGTACACATCGCTGGCGATCTGAAATAGTCCACAGACAGTGTGGTGAAGAAGGCGCCTCTTCAACCTCAGGAGGATGAAGAAATTTGGCTCTGCACCTAAAACCCTCACAAAATTTTACCGATGCACAATTGAGAGGATCCTGTCGGGCCTGGTACGGCAACTGCACTGCCCGCAACTTCAGGGCTCTCCAGAGGGTGGTGTGGTCTGCCCAATGCATCACTGGGCTTAAACTACCTTCCTTCCAGGATCTACAGCACCCAATGTCACAGGAAGGCCAAAAAGATCATCAAGGACCACCTGAGGACCACAACCACCTGAGCCACTGCCTGTTCATCCCGCTATCATCTAGAAGGCGAGGTCAGTTCAGATGCATCAAAACTGGGACTGAGAGACTGAAAACAGCTTTTATCTCAAGGTCATCAGACTATTAAATAGCCATCACTAGGCGGCTTCCATCCGGTTACGTAACGCTGCACTTTAGAGGCTGCTGCCCTGTAAACATGAACTTGAAATCACTGGCCACTTTAATTATGGAATACTAGTCACTTTAATAATGTTTACATCATTTTGCTTTATTCTTCTCATATGTACGTATATACTGTATTCTATTCTACTGTATATTAGTCTATCCCACTCCGACATTGCTCCTCCTAATATTTATATATTACTTAATTCCATTATTTTACTTTTAGGTTTGTGTGTATTGTTGTGAATTGTTAGATATTACTGCACTGTTGGAGCTAGAAACGCAAGCATTTTGCTACACCTGCAATAACATCTGTTAAACATGTGTACAGTTGAAGTCAGAAGTTTACAGCCTATGGGTTCGGAGCTTCAACCCCCGCAGCACACACACACACACACACACACTTGATTAATGTATATTATTTCTATTGCTTTGTTTGCTGTTTTCCATACTATGTCCATCTCTGATAAGCTACCCAGAAAAGGGCTGAAAATAGCCCATTTTAATGTATGTAGCCTTAGAAATAAGGTTAATGAAATCAATAACTTGCTAACATAAAATAACATTCATATATTAGCCATTTCTGAGACTCACTTAGATAATTTACTGAAACAGCAGTAGCAATATATAACATCTATAGAAGAGACAGAAATGCTTATGGGGGCAGTGCTGCTGTATATATTCAGAGCCATATCCCTGCAATGCTTAGAAAATATCTTGTGGCTGCAGGTTTACTTGGCATATTTAGATCCTCTTCTTTTGGTGTGTTGCTATAGGCCACCGAGTGCTAACAGTCAGTATCTAAATAATATGTGTGTGAAAGACTTGATAGTGTATGTGATGTAAACAGAGGTCTACAGTCTTGACGACCTGAATATTGACTGGGTTTCATCAAGGTGTCTGCTCAAGAGGAACCTTTCCACTGTAACCAACCAGTGGCTGTAATTTGATTCAGATTATTAATCAACCTAGGAGGTTGTTTATAAACATTACAGGAACAAGATCATCCACATATGTCAATCTTATTTTTACTAATACTGTAGAACTTTGTTTTAAAGGTGTATCTGTACCCATTTGATGCAGTGATCACAATATAGTGGCTATGTCCAGGAAAGCCAAATTTCCAACAGCTGGGCCTAAAATAGTGTATAAGAGATCATATAAAGGATTTGCTGTGACTCTTATGTGGATGATGTTAAAAATATTTGTTGGTCTGATGTGATTATTAAGGAGCATCCAGATGCTGCACTTGATGCATTTATGAAATTGCTTCTTCCAATTATTGATAAGCATGCACCTGTTAAGAAACTGACTGTTAGAACTGTTAATGTTCCAAGGATTGATGAGATTTGAAAAACTATATGATTGAAAGAATTGGGGCAAAAGGAACAGCTAATAAGTCTGGCTGGACATCGGACTGGCTGACTTACTGCAAATTGAGAAACAACAAACAGAAAAAGAAGAAACTGTATTATGAAGCCAAGATCAATGATATAAAGAATGGGAGGGGGAAAACTTGAGTACTTTAAATGAAATGGGCAGAAAGACAAATTAAACTCCATCTTTCATCGAATCAGATGGCTTATTCATCACTAAAGCATTTAATGATGCCAATTCCTATAATGATTACTTCATTTGGCAAAGTGGGCAAACTTAGGCTGGAAATGCCAAACAGTGAGCCATCGTATCCATGCATAAAAAAAATAATAATGAAAGAAAAATAATTTTGTAAAGTAAGTGTGGGAGATGTAGAAAAATTGTTATTGATCAATAATGACAAACCTGGCTTAGACAACTTAGATGGAAAGCTACTGAGGATGGTAGCTGACTATAGCCACTGCTGTCATATCTTTAACCTAAGCCTAGAATAAAGTCTTTGTCCTCAGGCCTGGAGGGAAGCCAAAGTAATTACACTACCCAAGAGTGGTAAAGCTTTACTGGTTCTAACAGCAAACCTATAAGCTTGCTGCCAGCTCTTAGCAAACTGATGGGAAAAAAATAGTTTGACCAAATACAGTGCAATTTCTCTGTAAACAAATTAACATAATTTCAGCATGCTTATGGTGAAGGGCACTCAACATGTACTGCACTGACATAAATGACTGATGATTGATTGAAAGAAATTGATAATAAAATTGTGGGAGCTGTACTGTTAGATTTCAGTGCAGCCTTTTATATTATTAACCATGACCTGTTTTTGAAAGAACGTATGTGTTATGGCTTTTCAACCTCTGCCTCTATCTATCTAATAGAACTCAAAAGGGTTTTCTTCAATGGAAGCTTCTCTAATGTCAAACATGTAAAGTGTGGTGTACTGTAGCTCTCTAGGTTCTCTACTCTTTTCTATTTTTACCAATGACCTGCCACTTGCATTAAACAAAGCATGTGTGTCCATGTATGCTGATGATTCAACCATATACTCATCAGCAACCACAGCTAATGAAGTCACTGAAACCCTTAACAAAGAGTTGCAGGGCCTCCCGGGTGGCGCAGGGGTAAAGGGTGCTGTACTGCAGCACCAGCTGTGCCACCAGAGACTCTGGGTTTGCACCCAGGCTCTGTCATAACCGGCTGTGACCGGGAGGTCCGTGGGGCGACGCACAATTGGCCTACTGTCGTCCAGGTTAGGTTTGGCCGGTAAGGGAAATCCTTGTCTCATTGCGACTCCTGTGGCGGGCCGGGCGCAACCAAGGTTGCCAGGTGCACAGTGTTTCCTCTGACACATTGGTGCGGCTGGCTTCCGGGTTGGATGCCGCTGTGTTAAGAAGAAGTGAGGCTTGGTTGGGGAGTTGTAAGCGATGAGACAAGATAGTAGCTACTAAAACAACTGGATACCACGAAAAAGGGGTAAAATTCACACACAAAAAAAGAGTTGCAGTCTGTTTTGGAATGGGTGTATTTTGTACAAATCATTCCCTAAGTCCTAACCTCAGCTGAATCTGGTAATGAATGTTGTGGCTGTTGACAAGTTGAGACGAAATTGCTTGGCCTTACGGACAGACCTCTCCCCTAGATTGTAAACTGTCGTGGTCAAAACATATAGATTAAATGGTTGTAAAGCTGGGGAGAGGTCTGTCCGTAATAAAGAGATTTGACACCACACTCCAAAAAGCAAGTCTTGCAGGCTCTAATTTTGTCTTATCTTGATTATAGTCCAGTAGTGTGGTCGAGTGCTACAAGGAAAGAGCTAGTTATGCTGCAGCTGGCCCAGAACAGAGCGGCACGTCTTGCTCTTCATTGCAATCAGAGGGCTGATATAAATACTATGCATGCCAGTCTCTCTTGGCTAAGAATTGAGGAGACTGACTGCATCACTTATTTTTATAAAGAAACCTTAATGTGTTAAAAAATCCCAATGTGTTGAAAATCCCAAATTGTTTGCATAGTCAACGTACAAAGATCTCTGACACACACTTACCCCACAAGACATGCCACCAGGGGTATTTTCTCAGTCCCCAAATGCAGAACAAATTCAAGAAAGCGTACAGTATTATAGAGCCATTATTGCATGGAACTCTGTTCCATCTCATACTGCTCAAGTGAACAGCAAACCTGGTTTCAAAAAACAGATAAAGCAACACCTCACGGCACAACTCTTGTCCCCTATTTAACCTAGATATATATCCTGCGCATGTAGTGATATGTAGGCTACATGTGCGAAACATAGAGGGCACTACAATCTGCATGATAGGATCACCTACAAATCTTTCCCCATTAGGCACCCACCTGCATGCTGTTTCACAAGTAACCTTGTGCAGAGCTGTGCATCAGCTGGCAACACTGTCAAACAGCTCCTTCAAAGAGGGGTCACGCTGCTGTTCCTACACCAATTCATCACGAGAAGCAGACAAAAGGTGCTCAGGCGAGTCACAGTTATGTAACAGACACAATTTTGTTCAGTTACTGACACCTCACAGCTCACGGCACAAGTTATCTATACAGGAAAAGCTGTATTGATAATGTACTATCTGGAGAGTTCTGACTCCTCAGGAGCAGGGAGAACATGGGTTTGCTGTGTAGCCACAAGGTGGTGGCACCCCAACCCAGACCTGTGCAACAGCTAACTGGTTACCCAGAATGAGACGAATACCCTCAAATGGTAGATGAGGACTCACACCTTTCCTTTCACAAGATCTGAGTCAAGTTGAAATGTATACACAGGAACAGGAAAAATGAACAACCCCATCCCACATATGAGTATAGAATCATTTGTATTGGACTCAGACGAGAATGGCAATATGGATTCACAAACAAATAATTCCACAGAGCCTGTGTCGCACAATATTTTGACTGGCACTTTCTCAACACGTTCTACCAGGGAGGTGTGTGACTCGTTTCAGGAAACTAGGCGTATGACTACTTCACAGGAGAGCCATTTGAAAGTAAACTTTTTTTATTTTTATCAAAATGTGTTTTTTTGGCCGAAATGCCTTCTGGAACATGTGAATTTTCATGTGCCTTTATAACAAACTTGTATGCCATCTGAAAATATGAATAAAATTGCTAAAATGACAAGCCTAGTTGGAAAAAGCCAGCAACCTTTCCGCTAGCCATGATTGGATGAGATACTGAGTTGGCTGGACATGCCAAGAGATCAGTGGAATATAATATATGATAACTAAGGAGATGGAGAAAACACCTGTCTCCAGGATTGCATCTTCAAACTAAGAGCAACCATGGCATCCGTGACGGAGAGGGAGAAGCGTCCTTTCATGTTTATGGGTAAAATAGTATAGCTAGCTACATTTTCAGATATAACACATTCTAATTTTGTCAGAAAGTAATTTTCATTTCAAGATAAAGTGTACTGTTATCTGTATAGCTAACATTAGCTGGCTGGCTCGCTAGCTAACGTTACATGTGTGATCTGTGTAGCAATATTATTTGTATCTCAGAGCCATTTGCTTTGCTTAGTTATAGCTTAATGTTAGCTAGCTAACATTGAACCTGGATGGTTAGCTACCTGCAGATTCATGCAGGGTAGTAACGTCATGAGTTGGGATTATGATTCAGAATAACTGACGAATTTACAAACGTTCAACACCCGTTGAATATCGCCGGTGTCAGTAAACGTTAGCAAAAAAGTATCAATAAAATTGTTGCTAGCAGCGCAGTTGCAGTCACCAAAGCTCTGGATAACATAAAAACAGACTAACCAGCTCTGTTAGGGTGAGTAAAATGATCAGAGTGTTCTCTCCTTTGTCTGGAAGTAGCTAACAAACTAGCCAACGTTAACCAGTTAGCTTGGGTGCTTGATTGCTGTTAGGACAGAACGCTCGGATCAACCCTACACCTCGGCCAGAGCGTCCAGTGTGCGGTTTGAGCGCTCCGAAAGCGAAACGCTCTGGATTTACGAACGGACAATCTGACAACACTCTGCGTTTACGGACGGGGCTATAGCTTAAAGGGTGTGAACGATGCTGAATGGGTGTACCAGTAGGTGTACCAAAACATTTAAAGGCCATTTTCTCAAAAGTTTATCAACGTTCAAAGCATAATTACTTTCCCATTGTCCCTTAACTGTAGTGTATGATATACCATTTTCTAGAGCTGAGTCTCTACTTTTATCCAAAGTAAAAACCACAATTTAAACATTTTCCGACAAAAGACTGAATCGAGCTGGTCGGTCACATGTAACCCTCATAAATGTATGCAGCATAGGCAGAAGCACTGGATTTTCTATAAAGTCTATCTATGCATGCTTCTCAAGCAGAGATACAGTATTTGGACTAAGTGATATAGCTAGGCCCCAACAAAAATATATATATATTGAGTTGCCACCAGAATTGAGCTTTTGCTCTAAGGACAGGACACTCATTTTTCCAGTGTCCCTTACCTTGACAGTAGTTAAACTCGTTTTAGATCATTTCTACCTCATAGACCACAAACAACCCTAGGAAAACATTGATCTACTCCCAACCTTGAAAACTTTTAGCGAGGGGAGAGTACTCTTTACGGGCAGTTTCAGTATGACTACAGGACCCATAAAAAAGCTTTTATGTATCAAGACATACTCATCTGATAGAACTGATACCTCATTATGAGTTTTCACCTTGTGCTCACTGATATAAGTTGCAACACGTTCTGGTACTGAATTTTTTGAACTGCTCAATGACCACCAGATCAGACAATTCCTGAAATGTATCTACCTCTGAGGCAGAGCACCAACAATTAAACTGAGACACAAAATTACCTGCAAAATCTACATAGGTTGGGGGCCTCTGAGTGGTGCAGGCACTGCATCACAGTGCTAGCTGGATCACTATAGATCCTGGTTCGATCCCAGGCTGTGTTGCAGTTGGCTGCGGCCAGGAGACCCATGAGGCGGCACACAATTGGCCCAGCATCGTCCAGGTTAGGGGAGGGCTTGGCCTGGCCGGGTTGTCCTTGTCTCATCGCGCTCTAGCGACTCCTGGGCGGGCCAGGCGCAACGCACACTGACACTGTCGCCAGGTGAATGGTGTTTACTCCAACACATTGGTGCTTCTGGGTTAAGCGTGCATTGTGTCAAGAAGCAGGGCGACTTGGCAGGGTCGTGTTTCAGAGGACACATGGCTCTCGACATTTGCCTCTCCCGAGTCCGTGCGGGAGTTGTAGCGATGGGACAAAACTGTAACTACCAATTGGATGTAACTAAATTAGGTTGACTTGTCATGTCATTTAGTAATTGTGAAAACGCTGCCTATACGAATCTGGAACCAATATCGTGGACTTTTAACACTGCCTTTGTCAATGTTTCAGAGACCTTACTCTCAGCTAAATCTAACGCTGAAAAGGCCTTTTGAGTTAACACACACTGTAGCAGTAAAGTACTATCTTCACCACAGCAATCTCTAGATTCAGCTACTTACTCAAACAAACAGAAACATGTTTCTGGGTCCTTTTCATTCAATTTAGGAAATAAACGCACGTTTCTTACAAAGTCCTCAGTTGGATAGTTTGTTACTGGCAAAACTGATGATTAATTTAAGCTTATTTTAGCTTCTGATTAGGTGTAGCTCAATTTGTCAACTCAATGTGTTTAATCTGCTATTTTGCTAGTTGTAGCATTAACATCTCTTTATTGCTCAAAACTTAAACCAGCAACACCTGGTGACGCAACTGGAGTAACAAACTGTATCTCGAACAGCTAAGATTCCTTCCTCAACTAGTTTGGCTTTTAGACTGACCTTCATAATGTCTGTCAATCGCTTTCAATCTGTGCTGTCTGCTCTGTAGTGCACTGCTGAAGAAGTGAGTCAGACGGGCACTCAAACTTGTCTACATTACTAGCCGTGATAAACTCAACTAAATTACCAATTTAGACTAAGACAAAACCCTACAAAACTAGTATTGGTACATAGTGTACACTGATAAGGTAAAGGACAACCAAGACAAAATGGAACCTCCCCAGGACTATTCTAATGAATACACCTATCTAATCTCAACCCCAGTCTTCGTGCAGATACTTGAATCGGGTATTTATGAACTGGTTCCATCGGAAACAGAAATGCAACCGGAAATCCAGTGACTGATCTGAATTCAAGGAAGTGCTCCCGTGGCAATTTATCACAAATGGGCTCCACCCACAGTCTGCACCACACTAGAGAGAGTACAAAATCACCGATCTCCTTTTGAGATAAAGTCACTGAAACCTAGAAGGGGTGATGTGGCTCCTACCTACTGAATTGGCAATCCTTACCAAATCAATGTAACACATGTACCAGAACCCAAAACACCAGTGATTAGGAAATAGGCACAAACACATTTGTAGACCAACACACAGGGGACAAAGGCTGCTTCCTTTCCAGCATCTACCAAAACAAAACCCTTAAAGCTAACACAATCAAGGAAAAACCCTGAGTGATAAGCCCAAACTTTGGCTTTAACAAAGACTGCCAAACAAATAGTAAACCATTGCATTCTAAGAACTGCAGCAACACAGCTCAACCCAATTAGGCCCCAATTACTACCCCTTCACGGTGCTCCAAGCTGACCATGCACAAAACAGGGAGTCCAAACCAAATGCCATCCAAACAAAACAAATTAGCCAAATTTACAAATAACATACTACCAAAACTACCACATAACCAACATGTCTAATTTGGACAAGCCCCCAATGAGTTACGACCTGACTCATAGTTTGTAGCAACAAAGGGAGACCACACATTACTTAAATGTAAAAAGGAGTAAATGTATTAAACTAAATATTAACAAAAAAGTAAACATAAGCTGTGGACATCTGTAGGATCAGTAGTGTATGCAGTGTGTGGATGAGTGGAGAGGGTGTTGTATGGTGAAAGCAGACCAAAAACCCAAAAGGTGGTGGAAGCCAGCCTGCCAGTCAGGGAAGAGAGAGGGTGTTGGCTGATGTGGCTACACTTTATAGCCTACAGGCCTAGCCTACCTTGGTGCGCCACATCCTCCTAGCTCTACCCACTGGCCTCTTGTAACAAGCAGACTACCAAACAGGAGATCCCAGCAGACAGAGTGGCATGGACGTCACAGATCACACTAGCAATAGATAATTTATTGCATTAGTTGTGAGGCACACCTAAGTGAGCATAAGAATGTGCTTTTTTTACTGGACTGATGACCTGCATCTGATGGTCAGTCAAAAGGGAGGGAGGGAGCAGCGTTGAGGCTGCCTCTCACCCGACTCACTGTCCCTCCTCTCGCCCTCCCGCCGCTAAGAAAAGGGGACACAGTCTTCCAGCTGATGGCGAAACTTAAGTCACACTGCATTATTTCTGCCTCCTGCACCAATTCATGTTGTTAGTCCTATGAAAAGAGAAAGTAAAATATTCCTCAATATTAAAAAAGACAAGCCAGTTTATTGACTGCTGTCCTATACTCATTCATTGCAGCTGCAGCGCTGGTTGTAGTGTGAGTGGAAGTAGGGAAACGCACAATTTATACTTATAAAAGTGTTGACAGTGCTGAATAACAACTTCAACATAAGCATACTCCTAAAAACAGCAGCTCTTTGCTTCATTCATTGAGTCTCTCTAGTCATGATTTTAAAAAATAAATACATCTCACATGCTGAATTTCTTCAGCCTCCGGAAGTTGAAGAGGCGCTGTTACACCTTCTTCACCGTGCTCACTGTGTGACTGTGTGACAATTTCAGGTCGTCAATAATGTGTACACATAGGAATTTGAAGCTTTGGACATTCTCCACTGTGGCCCCGTCGAGCTGTGTGTGGTTGTGCGTTTTGGAAGTGTGTGTGTGCATAAGCGCATGTCTTACTTTGTGTCCCTCTGTGACCCGGTCATTAAAGTAGAGTGCTAATCCTGTAAATGGTTCTCTGTTTAACTGAAGCAGAAGGAGCTAAGGGGACCCATAAACCCTGCATTGTTCCCCAATGAACAGTACACACACACACACACACAAACACAGATGCTGGGATCGTCCATCCGCAGATGAAGTCACTATTGGTATCAACCCTTCCCATCACTCACTGCTGTTCTGCGTGCGTTAGACCCAGAGAATGTAGAACTGATATCTGAATAGTTACTGCGTGTATTCAATGAGAGGGACCAGGAGGGTTTTCCTGATCACATGACCGGACTGAGAACATTTACATTTTAGTCATTTAACAGAGCGACTTAGTTAGTGCATACATCTTAAGATAGTTAAGTGAGTCAACCACATATCACAACCGTAGTAACTACATTTTTCCTCAATGAAGTAGCTACCAGGAAAGTCAGCGGCAAAAAATTAAAGATAAGGGCGAGTGTTAGTGCCATCGAGGCAATGGTGTTATTTTTCTAAGAAATTACCAATTTAACAATGGCCTAGAGTTTTTCATGGTTTGGCCACATGGCCATGAAAAACTCCTGACCACGACAAACTGAAGAACACAATCATGATGTTTTCATATTGGAAATCCATTGTTGTCTTGATTAAGGTCATAGAGGAAGGAAATAGTCTGTTTGTGTATGTTGGTTTGTTATTCCTGTGTTGTTTATTTATTGGTGGACAAATAAAAAACTTGTCTCCATGACATTTTGACATTCTGATCTAGCATTCATCCCTGTGACATTTTGTTCTCTAGAGCAGGGGTGTGTGTTTGTTTGTGTGTTTGTTCGTGTGTTTGTATGTGAATTTGTAAAGCAGGCCTCTCTTCGTTTCTATGAAGGGTGTATGTAGATTTTAAATCATGAGGTAGATTTTAAATCATGTAAAAATGTCCGCTAGCTAAACTTAGCTCATTCCTTGGGCTACTAAACTTCCAGACATTTAGTCTGAATGCAAAATAATCCCTCTTGTGGTCTTCTTTAAAGGTCAGAGCTATTAGACGTCTTTTTCTTCCTGTTTTCTGAAAGGGCAAGTGTTCACAATCACCATTCAATAGAGGCAGAATGCTCTGCAGCCCTATTTGAACCAATATCAGTCTAGAGCACACAGACACTCACACATACTGTCTTGCTGACTGTCGGACTAGTATTACAGAAACTAAAACCCTAAGCCAGACACATACAACTTCCCCTGCGACTGTAGACGGTGCAGTTGTCGTAAAAGATGGTGATACAGCCCAACAGGATGCTCTCAATCATGCATCTGTAGAAGTTCTTGAGGGTCTTAGGGGCAAAGACGAATTTCAGCCTTCTGAAGTTGAAGAGGCGCTATTGCACCTTCTTCACCACACTGTCTGTGTGGATGGACCATTTCAGGTTGTACACGCAGAGGAACTTGACCTTTTTCACCCTCTCCGTCGATGTGGAAGTCCACAATTTGCTCCTTTTTGTTGACATTGAAGAAGAGGTTATTTTCCTGGCACCACTCTGCCAGGGCCCTCACCTAATCTCTGTAGGCGTTGTCCTCATGAGCAGCGGTGGCCGGCCACTGTTTTCCTCAAAGCGGGCAAAGAAGGTGTTTAGCTTGTTGAGGACTGTGGCTGGTGTTCCCTTTATAATCTGTGATTGTTTGGTGTCCTTGCCACATACATTTAATTTTTGGATAAGTTCCAATCGTCTCAGTGGTAACAACATCCTTTATGCACTTCCTCATGAACTCAGACACGAGTCAGTGTATGTTATTTTATTTTAAGGGGCATCCCGGGACATATCCCAGTCCGCGTGATCAAAACCATCTTGAAGAATAGGTTTCCGATTGATTAGACCAATGTTGAACAGTCCTTACCACGGGTACTTTCTATAGGAAGGGATGAGCAAAATGCAGGCGTGATCAGATTTTCCAAGGGGAGGGCGGGGGAGTGCCTTGTAGCCATCCCATAAGATGGAGTAGCAATGGTCAAGAATTATTGATGAGCTAGTAGCGCATGCGATGTGTTGATTAAACTTTGGTAGCGTTTCCTCAGATTTGACTTTTTTTGCTCCCCATACACACACGTAGTAATGTAATTAACCTTTGACATATGTCTTCGAGTAAATATCAGGCAATGAAGATCAGCATTTAGATTCTTGCTAGAACATTCTGGAATATTTGGTTCCACGGACGAATGTTTTAAATCTGAAACTTTAAATTGGAGTATTCCATACGCTGTCTGTCCCTCTAACCCTTGCTCCTCAGCAGAGCACTGTTCAAATACGCACAGAGTGATGGTACCATCATTAGAGCTTAAAAAGCCCTCTTTCTCCAAACATGGACCCTAGCACACTGAGCTCCAAATAGAAGAACCACGTAAAAGACAGTTTGCGTTTGGGGTGAAATATGAACCAATGGATTGATTTACACTTTTCTGCTGTTTAGAGCTGTTATGTTTTCCCCTGCTCTCTCACTCTCGGTCTGTACATAATATCTCATTTTTGTTTGTCTCTCTCTCTCTCTCTCACACTACTCTCTCTCTTTCTCTCTCGCACACACACACATACACATTCTGTGTTAGATAAAGCAATCCCTTCTACAACACACCTACTGCATGTATTGTTGATAAAGAATTTGTATTTACCCAGCCATCACTACACACTACGAAAATAAATGAGTGTGTGAACAAACAGTCATTTTAAAACAGCTATTAAAAGCTTTTTAAAAGTAATTAGATCATTTTAAAACTAAGCATCTAAATAAGTAATACAAAGATACATCCAATCACGTAATGCAATTTCCAGTCTGAAGGGAGTATTATTTTAATGAATTTCCCAGTGAGCATCAGAGAGGAAGAGAAAGCATGTGTGTGTTCCTGGGAGCTTTCAGGAATGGGGTCATAATATTTTTCTTCAAATGAAGAAAGAAAATCATCAACATGCCACATACAATGCATTTTAGCCTTATTCTAAAATGTATTAAATAAAAAATGTTCCTCATCAATCTACAATTACTACCCCATAAAGAAAAGGCAAAAACAGTTGTTTTTTTTGGCCAATATATTGCAAATAAAACAACTGAAACTCCTTATGTACAGAAATATTCTGACTCTTTACTATGAGACTAAATTGAGCTCAGGTGCATTCTGTTCCCACATGATTTGGAAAGGCACACACGATCCCACATGTCAGAGCCAAAACCAAATCACAAGGTCGTGGTGCACAAGAACACAATGGTCACTGTAAAAAAGCTCCAGAGTTCCTCTGTGGAGATGGGATAACCTTCCAGAAGGACAACCATCTCTGCAGCACCACCAAATCAGGCCTTTATGGTAGAGTGGCCAGACAGAAGCCACTCCTCAGTAAAAGGCACGACAGCCAGCTTGGAATTTTCCAAATGGCACCTAAAGGACTCCGACCATGAGAAACAAGAATCTCTGGTCTGATTAAACCGAGATTGAACTCTTTGGCCAGCATCATGCTGTGGGGATGTTTTTCAGCAGCAGGGACTGGGAGACAAATCAGGATCGATGGAAAGATGAATGGAGCAAAGTAAAGAGAGAAAACTGGCTCCAGAGCACTCAGGACCTCAGACTGGTGAGAAGGCTCACCGTCCAACAGGACAATGACCCTAAGCACACAGCCAAGACAATGCAGGAGTGGCTATTGGGACAAGTCTCTGAATGTCCTTGAGTGGCCCAGCCAGAGCCCAGACTTGAACCTGATGGAACATCTCTGGAGAGACCTGAAAGTAGCTGTGTAGCGATTCTCCCCATCCAACCTGACAGAGCTTGCGAGGATGTGCAGATGTTCCAAGATTGTACCATCATACCCAAGAAGACTCAAGGCTGTATTCGCTGCCAAAGGTGCTTTACCAAAATACTGAGCAAAGAGTCTGAATGCTTATGTAAATACAGTGGGTCTAAAAAGTATTTAGTCAGCCACCAATTTTGCAAGTTCTCCCACTTAAAAAGATGAGAGGCCTGTAATTTTCATCATAGGTACACTTCAACTATGACAGACAAAATGAGAAAAAAAATCCAGAAAATCACATTGTAGGATTTTTTATGAATTTATTTGCAAATTATGGTGGAAAATAAGTATTTGGTCAATAACAAAAGTTTATCTCAATACTTTGTTATATACCCTTTGTTGGCAATGACAGAGGTCAAACGTTTTCTGTAAGTCTTCACAGGGATTTCACACACAGTTGCTGCTATTTTGGCCCATTCCTCCATGCAGATCTCCTCTAGAGCAGTGATGTTTTGGGGCTGTTTCTGGGCAACACAGACTTTCAACTCCCTCCAAACATTTTCTATGGGGTTGAGATCTGGAGACTGGCTAGGCCACCCCAGCACCTTGAAATGTTTCTTACGAAGCCACTCCTTCGTTGCCCGGGCTGCTTGTTTGGGATCATTGTCATGCTGAAAGACCCAGCCACGTTTAATCTTCAATGCCCTTGCTGATGGAAGGAGGTTTTCACTCACAATCTCACGATACATGGCCCCATTCATTCTTTCCTTTACACGGATCAGTCGTCCTGGTCCCTTTGCAGAAAAACATGGTGTTCTTTGGATGCAACTCAGCATTCTTTGTCCTCCAAACACGACGAGTTGAGTTTTTACCAAAAAGTTATATTTTGGTTTCATCTGACCATATGACATTCTCCCAATCTTCTTCTGGATCATCCAAATGCTCTCTAGCAAACTTCAGACGGGCCTGGACATGTACTGGCTTAAGCAGGGGACACGTCTGGTACTGCAGGATTTGAGTCCCTGGCGGCGTAGTGTGTTACTGATGGCAGGCTTTGTTACTTGGGTCCCAGCTCTCTGCAGGTCATTCACTAGGTCCCCCCGTGTGGTTCTGGGATTTTTGCTCACCGTTCTTGTGATCATTTTGACCCCACGGGGTGAGATCTTGTGTGGAGCCCCAGATTGTGTGGAGCCCCCACACTCTCTCTCCCTTGTTGAGAGGATTGCAGGGGGGAGTGCAGGCTTGTTCTTTCTAACTGTGCCAACCATGGTGATTTTCCTCTTCAGGAGCTGCTGCCTGAGTTCATAAGAAGTGAAGAAATTGTCACACGTGACATTATGCCCCCACCCTGCATGAATCTACAGGTAACTAACTGACCAAGTTCAATGTTAGCTATCTAACATTAGGCTATAACTAGCAATGCAAATGGTTCTGAGATACGAATATCATGAATACACAGATCATACATGTAGCGTTAGCTAGAGTGCGAGCCAGCCAGCTAACAGTACACTTTAACCTCTTAAATTTAATGGCAAAATTTAGATTTCTGTATAAATAGACATACACAAAAGTAACTGCTATTCATGTGTAATTACATGATTCTGATATGCCAAAACGTGGTATATTTGGAAAGAAGACATCTGGGAGATAATGAGGAAATGATCAGAAGATACATAGTTCAGAATACACAAGATCAGTCACACACAAAATAACCTTTTATTAACATTTTTCATTGACAAGCTATAAGTGAATTATTGATTCCCAGAACTGGAACCACAACAGGTGGCTTTCACAAGATGTGAAAATATCAGAAAAAAATTGGGTTGATAGACCTAACAACTAGAAATGGACATATGTTTTTAGTAAGGGGTGTCAGGTGTGGTCACGGGACGTTTCCAAGTGTCCCTAAACCTCTCCAAAGTGGCTTAAATTAGATCATTCCAGTGCTATTACATATTTGCAATCCCTACATGCAATTTGTTCAGTATAAAACCAATGTCTACCATATCAGCCTCACTCAAACATTGTGGTGGTGTTATGGGGTTTCCAGGATACATTCAAGTGTCCTTTCAACCTCTCCAACGTGTCTGAATGTGGTAATTGCATTGTTTTTGCAGACTGGATGTGTCTAAAAGTTGTTGTTCACTATAAAAACAAAATGTATTTAACACCAACTTCTCTCAAACATTGTGGTGGTGTCGGGGGACAGACAGGGGATATCCAAGTGGGATATTCAACCTCTCCAAAGTGCCTGAAAGTTTAGTCTTGGAATATCCAATGTATTGGTCCCACATACAAATGAATTGAACTAGCTGCTCTCGGAATGCCAACTGGGAGAGAGGGGTTTGACCTTTTGCTTTGGCCATCTGCTTGTGGGGAATGAAAGCATTTACTGTAGCATGGTCCACAAAGTGGTAAAAAAAAGTATTAGACCTATTCCTGGTCTTGTGGAGGACCTGGTAGTGGCCTTTCAGAGCACAAGATAGGTCGACACCCCCAATAGTGGCATAGTAGTCCTTCACAGAAATGGGGACATTCTTCCTCTTTCACCCTCCTTGGTTGTTATTAAATGCCTTATGCTGTGTGGTGAGCATGGCTACTTCCCTAGTGTCCTTCCATTTCACAAAAAGCATCTTGTTAGCCCTGATCCAATGTATGGTCCCTATCTCCGCTGTCTTTGTCATGTCATTTACCTTGATCTTGGGGAAACTGATTATATTAGGACGAATGGTGCCACAAGCCCCTATTTTATTTTTCAAGAGGTCTATGTAAAGTGGATGTAGAACCATCAGACAGGGTGATTGACATAGCAGTGGTGAGTGAAGGCCTTGACCGGCAGGGGGTGCTTGCTGGGGAGGGGTGGCTCCCAAAATGTCATCATCCAAAAATCTGCATTCTCCACTCTGTGGTGAATAAAATAAAGGGATATATTGTTGTAAAACAGACAAAATTACAGTTGACTAAATTTACAAAACAACATTACTGTAATGTCAAAACATGAAGCCTAAACTGTATCTGTACAGTGGCTCACATAGAAGGTGTGAAGCACAAACACAATGCAAACAGTAACACTTTGAAGACTTGTATTTATTATTTGATTTATTTAATCTTTATTTAACTAGGCAAGTCAGTTAAGAAAACATTCATATTTACAATTATGGCCTACCAAAAGGCAAAAGGCCTCCTGCGGGGACGGGGGCTGGGATTATAAATGAAATAAAAATAAAATAAAATATAAGGACAAAACACACATCACAACAAGAGAGACAACACAACACTACATAAAGAGAAACCTAAGAAAACAATAGCATAGCATGGCAGCATCACATGACAACACAGCATGGTAGCAACACAACATGACAGCAACATGTTAGCAACACAACATGGCAGCAGCACAGGGTACAAACATTATTGGGCACAGAACAGCACAAAGGGCGAGAAGATGGAGACAATAATACATCATGCAAAGCAGCCACAACTGTCAGTAAGAGAGACCAAGACAGCGGTGAGAACCACAAATAAATAATGGCCATGAGAATTTAGTGGCCTCTCCAAAGATACAAGGATGGAACTTAGAACAGCAAACAGTGAACTAATATGAAACATAGACAATGACTACTTTGGAATTATATAACAATGAAATTACTAGTTACATAAGCCTACGTAAACTAAATCCAAAGCACAAAAAGCAGACAATTTATAAAAAACAAAATACAATAAGTACATTAGCTATAAAAATAATTTCCTTACTGATCTTAAAATGGATCCAATCCTTGTAGAAAGCAATCTTCATCGACCGAGTCGAAGTACTCGTTGTTCAAATCGCTCCCCTGATCCGAGTCCAACCAGTATTTTAGTCAAAGCTTCTATGGCGCTATACTTATTCATAATTGCCTTTTTTTAGCTCCCTGTTCAATATTCTTAGTTTTTAGCTTTTTTCCCCCCTTGAGAAACAATCTTTTATGAAAGTAATTCAAGTAAAGCGATAAAATCTGTTTACAATGTAATGTAGCATGCTCGGTGCATCTTGTCTCTAAGCCAGGTAGCAATAGTTCACATTACACATAAAGGGTTTTAGGCCTTGCTTTGTCCCACCCAGGTCAACTGCATATCCCTGGAAAGCTTATCTCATTGGCTACAAGACTGTCAAGGTGCCATAGTAGCCAATCCCCTGTGTAATGGTTGCATACGTCATATTTTGGCAGTCCAAGCACTTAAAATATGCACCCTTAATGTTGTTTTTAAGTTTTTGCAAACTTTTCTTAGTGGATGTACAATTGTTGCAAATTGAATAATGGGTAGTTTCAGGCCCCGAAATGAACATAATTGTACACTTGCAAAGCCAACTAAAAATGAGGGCTATGGGGCTTGTGTTCCAAACTTCCCTTGCTTGGCTAATCATTTGGACCGCCCTCCAAGATGGCGATGGAGATTCCCCCAAGGGCATAAAGCGAGGGTAAGTGGACGAGAGTGTGTCTTTTAAGTGTTTGGATGGCAACCCTGGAATGTAGGTAGCAGTCATCATCATCGGCTCGGCCTGCACTTATACATTTGTATGTCCATATATGGTAGTAAGTCACACCAAAGATTTTAAGGCACAGATCAAAAGCCAAGATATTCAGCATTCCGCAGACACTCTGCTTTTGCAGATATGGGCTACCATTCTCATACCAGACTGAACTGAATAAAACAAATCTTATATGCTCCCCAATATGGAGTTACCCTTAGTTTGAAGATGTAATCCAGAGACAGGTGTTTTATACAACAACCTTCTGTGTGTTCTCTTTTTGACTTTTCGTCTGCATATTTGCAATCAAACACCAGAATTTTCTCCATCTCTTAGATATCATACTCTAATAACACTGATTTAAAAACTCGGTCCTCCAGAAAGTGGAGAGCAACACTTATGCAGTTCTACTAAATTATATCTTTCAAAAAAGCAGTTTAGAAAGGATTACCTACACAAACTGACCAGCTCATGTTATAGACAGATGCATGCTACATGGCAGACCAATCCGAACTCATCTCTCGGCATATCCAGCCGACCCATTATCTCAGCCAATCATGGATAGCGGGAAGTTTGATGTCTTTTTCGTGGGCTAAACCAACTAGGCTCGTCATTTAAAAATGTTATTTGTATTTACAGATGGCATACAAGTTTGTTATTAAGGCACATGAAAGTTCCAGAAGGCATTTCTGCCAAACAAACGCATTTAGATTTTTCAAAAAAGTTTTAAGTTCAAACGGCTCATCTGTGAAGTAGAGATGGGCGACATAGGCCTTGTTTCCTGAAACGAGTCCCAAATGTCTAAAAACCTGTTTTTGATTTGTCATTGTGAGGTATTGTGTGTAGATTGACAAGGATTTTTAGAATAAGGCTGTAACGTAACAAAATGTGGAAAACGTCAAGGCGTCTGAATACTTTCCGAATGCACTGTAGGCTCTAGAAACCTCTAAAACCCAATAGAAATCACACTATAGACAACCACAATAGAGCTTGTCATTTTGGAATTGAACGGCAGATTTTGGCTGGGATTTTTTTGCATACCCTTTTTTAATTTACAGAATTGATCAAAGGGCCAGTTTAATAAAATAAAAACATGTCCAAATCTGGAGGGACACCAGTTGAATAGCCCTGCTCTAAACTATGTAAACACTAAATCTGGCCATAAATTCTAATCTCTAAATCCCAACTCTAAACTAAAATGGAAACTCTAAATCCTAACTCTAAACTCTATCTGTATGATATGGAGCTGTGATTATAATGGTGGTATTTATTGGTGCTTATGTCTTTTCAACAATAGGTTTACAGTAGTCACATCTGAGCTTTCTGAACTCTGTCCTCAGCATGATCAAACGTTGCCCTTAGAAGTGGTGTGTGCAGGAATGGCGGGTGTGTGGACAGCCAAGCGTATAATTGTGTTTGTGTTTGACAGTGTATATGTGTGTGTGTCCATCAGTTTGAATGTGGAAAACCCTCTTAAACCCTCTAACCCTTTCGTAGTTTCATACTTCACTCTGGTTGTTACTGCCCCAGTGACTAACTGACAGCCAATGTGGAACATCCTAGAAGGATTCAATACATAATGCATGACCAGCACAGTTTATGCCTTCTGTAGGGTGTGTGTGTGTGTGTGTGTGTGTGTGTGTGTGTGTGTGTGTGTGCGCGCATCTCTGGGTGTATTAGCTCAGACTTGGTCATGACTGGAGTCACCTTCAGTGTCTGACCATGTCAGTGACTACCGGTCTGAGATGCCCAGGGCCAGACACAGAGAGAGAATGTGATACACACATCCTTGCCAACTCTGACAACATAATTCTGTGCCATGTGGCGGCTAGGGGTGGGGGATTGGGTCGGGTGGGGAGTAGTTCACAGTGTGAGAGAGAAAGTAAGTAAGCGAGAGAGAGAGTCAGGGAAGGACACTGAGTGAGTATATAAAAAAGTGCCTGTGTGTCTTGTGACGGCCATGAATTTGTCTGAACCATCTCTGCTTCTCCTTCCAATAGGGCGCTTCCCCTTTAATTCCCAATTAAATAGCCAGCATCAGATGCGAAAAAGGTAGTTGTGATGCTGGTGCGAATGAAGATGTGTTCAACCGTCAGTTCCGAAGCTTCTTTACTCTGCTTGTTTTGTAGTATTTAAAAGTGTGCTTTGTAGCTTTGTCTCAAGTTTAGGCAGGATCGGATCCACTAATTTCTTCCTTTGGACTACACATCCCATTTGGTCTCCGCTGTTTTGTCATGGCTTTTCTGTGCTGGAGATCTGTTGGCGGATTGGATTGTCTGACTACAACTTTTTTTGCAAACGGTATTTAATTTGTTTGAGTGTGATTTATACCGTGTTGATTTGTGGTTGGTTGTATAAGGGCACAAGGCTAGACCCAGGAGGCAGATGGTTAGAGTCTTTGTAGTTTATTTATAATCCAGAAGGAGTAGGCAGGAGAATGGTCGTGGACAGGCAAAAGGTCAAAACCAGAATCTGAGTCCAATAGGTAATGAGTGGCAGACAGGCTCAAAGTCAGGGCAGGCAGAAGGGTCAGGCAGGTGGGCACGGAGTCCAGAAAAAAACAGGTAAGGGTCAAAACCGGGAAGACTAGCAAAAGATAATAGAAAACAGGAGCATCGGAAAACACGCTGGTTGACTTGAAAACATACAACACAAACTGGCACAGAGAGACAGGAACAAACATCCGGTTAGCCGGGCCTCCCCCAGTGTCCGGCTGGGAACGTTGTGCTTTGCGAACCAGAGCCTCAATACCCCAGACAACCGCAGCCGCCAAACATGAGGCAGGGAGAATGGTCTCTGATTCTGAGGGTTTGGCAGCGAAACTGTACAGACGGGAAAGGGCGTCCGGCTTCACATTTTTGGACCCTGGGCGGTAGGAGATGGTTTATTAAACCTAGTGAATAACAGAGCCCACCGGGCCTGCCTAGAGTTAAAGCACTTGGCTGTGCGGAGATATTCCAAATTCTTGTGGTCGGTCCAAACCAAAGATGTTCCGCCCCTTCCAGCCAATGCCTCCACTCCTCCAGGGCCATCTTTACTGCTCGGAGATCCCGGTTGCCAACGTCATAGTTCCTCTCCGCCGAGTTGAGACGATGGGATATGAAGGCACAGGGATGAAGCTTTTGGTCCTGAACAGATCGCTGGGAAAGAACGGCCCCTACTCCCATGTCGGAAGTGTCAACCTCCACGACAAACTGACGGGTTGGATCCGGATGAATGAGGATGGGGCAGTGGTGAATCGTTGCTTCAAATCCACAAAAGCCTTGTTTGCTGCTGGGGACCATGTGAACGGTACCTTGGGAGAGGTGAGTGCAGAGAGGGGAGTCGCCAGGTCACTGGACAGGTAGCAATGAAATGCCCCGCAGCACCGCAATACAGACAACTGTTGGAGCTTAGCATATGTGAACGTCCCCTAGGTGATAATCTAGCTCTTTCCAGTTGCATAGGTTCTGGTATATCCGACTCACACATCGTCGATGATTCTTGAGGGAGTTCGGGTGGCTTCGGATCCTCTTGGAAAAACCATTCTCGGGGACTTCCGGGTTCCCTCAGAGGTGAGCGAGCCACTGTGGATAAACAAGTGTGCCCGAGACCAGACCTCCTCTCACACCTGTATTTCCCTTAGGCGTCCATCAATTCTAATGGTGAGGGCAATGAGGGAGTTGAGGTCTACCAGTAGTTCCCGAGCAGCTAGCTCATCTTTTACCACCTCAGATAATCTGTGAAGAAACGTTTTGAAAAGAGACTCCGGATTCCGGGGACTCTCGATGGCCAACGTGTGAAAATCAACCACGTAGTCTGCCACACTACGGGAGTTGACGTAATTCAAGAAGTTTATTGGCCGCCTCTCTCCCGGATAATTGAATACCTTCCTCACTTCTGCCATGAAATCCTCCAGATGACAACAAATGGTGGATTGTTGCTCCCAAGCTGCCGTAGCCCAGGAGAGCGCCCTTCCCGACATTAGCGTAATAACATCTGCAATCTTAGATCGGTCTGAAGGAAACGAAGATGGCTGTAGCTCATAAGAGAGCACTGAGAAAGAAAACCCTGGCAGGTACCAGGACCCCCAGAATATCACTCCGGAGGAGGTAAGCAGGGTTCTCGGGGTAGGCTGTACAAGCTCACCACTAATCGGGGAAATAATTACTAGGTGGTTGGGGTTTCTTAGAGGTAGCAGGTAGCCTCTGAGCTAACTCCCTGATTTGCTCTATAATCTCCTTAAACCCTTGGTCGTTGCATTCCATCAAGGAACGGAGCCCTTCCAAAAGGTCCTGTAACAGCTCCTCATGTCTCCCGATCGTGGCTCCCAGGGGGACAGCGTAGCGAAGCTGGTCCGAGTCTGCTGGGTCTGTCATGGCCCGTTCGTACTATAAGGGCACAAGGCGAGACCCAGATGCAGATGGTTAGAGTCTGTGTAGTTTATTTATAATCCAAAAGGAGTAGGCAAGAGAATGATCGTGGACAGGCAAAAGGTCAAAACCAGATTCTGAGTTTCCAATAGGTATAGAGTGGCAGACAGGCTTGAAGTCAGGGCAGACAGAAGGGTCAGGCAGGCGGGTACAGAGTCCCGTAAAAACAGGCAAGGGTCAAAACCGGGAAGACTAGAAAAAGAGAATAGAAAACAGGAGCATCGGAAAACACGCTGGTTGACTTGAAAACATTCAAGACAGACTGGCACAGAGAGACAGGAAACACAGGGATAAATACACTGTGGAAATAAGCAACATCTGGAGGAGGTGGAGACAATCACAAGAACAGGTGAAACAGATCAGGGTGTGACAAGTTGTAGTTGAAAACTACTGAGATTTGATACTCTTTAGGGTTATGTGGTAAAAGAGTTAGATATTTTGATTGTATGATAGAGACTGGGTTTACCCTACACTTTTATGAACGGACAAACATTGCGTGACTAAGGTCACTTGAGTTCACTGAACTCCTTTACCGGGCTGGAATCTTTTCGGCCTGAGGTATAGGACTTTTCTTGAGGAACCAGAGCTTATTGTTTGTTATATTATTATGTGTGATTATTTATGTTGGTAAGACAACCCATGCAACAGAACAGTTGTTTTGAAGTTATTTCCAATGTTTTAAGGATTTATGAAAAGTGTATGTCCATACTGACTTTTACATGAGTCCTTCGTATCGGTGTAAACTTCACGGACCAGACGGGACTCATTCCCTCACACACAAAAAGGAGAAAGCAATATTTTCTCTGGTAGGCACAACCTACCTGGCACCCCCACAAACAATAACCTCAAGTCAAAACCATTACAGTCTGTGCCTGCCAATGTATGTGTGTAGAGTACTCTTTGTCTGTCAGATTTGCAAGCCCAATAGTATGAATTGTAGTCAAACCATTAAAGTCAGGTTGAGTGTGAATTCCATATACCCCGGAGGATATACTGTGTGTGCATGTGCAGGATAATGCTAATGTGACTGTCACAGATATCTTTCTGAGGTGCTACATCTTCCAGCTGTGAAACTGACGTAATGTGCATTATATTATTAGGTGTTGAAATCTGGAGCTATTTAACAATTTACCTGTGAAATTGCAGCTAAGCTGTCCCTGACCTTCCTTACTAAGGTGTGGTAATGATCTCTACCTTCGTGTGTGTGTGTGTGTGTGTGTGTGTGTGTGTGTGTGTGTGTGTGTGTGTGTGTGTGTGTGTGTGTGTGTGTGTGTGTGTGTGTGTGTGTGTGTGTGTGTGTGTGTGTGTGTGTGTGTGTGTGTGTTTGATGGGATGACTAAGTTATGATTCCAGTCATGCTGCCAGTGGCTGTCATCTCACGCTGCAATATCAGCCGTCTCCATCTTCAAGCCTCTTTATCTTTGAATCAACAGCTAGGCATCTGTGTGTGTGTGTGTGTGTGTGTGTGTGTGTGTGTGTGTGTGTGTGTGTGTGTGTGTGTGTGTGTGTGTGTGTGTGTGTGTGTGTGTGTGTGTGTGTGTGTGCTATTCACAGAGGTGTATGATGTAGAAGCCATCCAGAGCTCCCAATCACCACAGTTCATCCCAGAGATGGATTTAGGGACCAGATCAGTGTTATGTTTGATGTTCTCAGGGGTCCTGGCAGGGACAGCTAACACCCTCTGCTTTCTCATCAAACACCTGCTAAAGAGATGGTTATCGCCAAGAAGACGGGACATTTCAGAGCAGAGTGTGTGTGTGTGTGTGTCACGCTCCAAGGCCAGAGCAGACAGGATATTAGTTGTCACCACAGAGGGTGGGGCAGGACTGTTGGGATCTTAGCTGATAAAAAATGACTTCAATAATTAAAGGTTTTGTCTTCTGGTGTCCCTGTCAGTCATCCCCTTCCCACCTCCTTTTCATCCTCTCCTCCTCCCTCTCTCCTTCCCCCTGCACAGAGCGGTGTCCCAAACAGCCCACCTGGGGTGGTAAGTGCCATTATGAGAGTGTCCTGTGTGTGTGTGTGGTCCTTGTGGGAGTGTGTGTCCTGTTGGCAGATGTCTGGGCTGAGCTAAAATCTCCATGGCCTCAGGCAGTCCTTCCCTCCTTTATGGAGCATGACAACTTTAGAGGGAGGGATGCAGGGATGGAGGGATGGAGGGAGGAGAAGGTAGACAAGGAGAGTACTGAACGATGGTGGGATAGATGGAGAAAGAGGTGTTGTGGTGTCTGTCTGTGGGATGTGGTTTGGGAGGCAGCATTATGACACATATGAATATGAATGTCAATTGCCAAAAGTACCATCAACCACACTCAAATCAAATGTTATAGGTCTCGTGCACATGGTTAGCAGATGTTAATGCGAGTGTAGCGAAATGCTTGTGCTTCTAGTTCCGACTATGCAGTAATATCTAACAGTAATTAACAAATTCACAACAACTATCTTATACACACAAATGTAAAGGGATGAATAAGAATATGTAATGTACATATAAATATATGGATGAGCGATGGCGTGCGGCATAGGCAAGATGGTGTAGAATACAGTATATACATATGAGATGAGTAATGTAGGATATTTAAACATTATTAAAGTGCCGTTATTTAAAGTGACTAGTAATACATTTTCAGTCCCTTTATTGAAGTGGCCAGAGATTTGAGTCTATGTGTTGGCAGCAGCCTCCCTATGTTAGGGATGGCTGTTGAACAGTCTGATGGCCTTGAGATGGGAGCTGTTTTTCAGCCTCTCGGTCCCAGCTTTGATGCACCTGTACTGACCTCGCCTTCTGGATGATAGCGGGGTGAACATGCAGTGGATCAGGTGGTTGTTGCCCTTGATGATCTTTTTGGCCTTCCTGTGACATCGGGTGGTGTAGGTGTCCTGGAGGGCAGGTAGTTTGCCCCCGGTGATGTGTTGTGCAGACCGCACTACCCTCTGGAGAGCCTTGCGGTTGAGGGCGGTGCAATTGCCGAACCAGGCGGTGATACAGCCCGACAGGATGCTCTCGATTGTGCATCTGTAAAAGTTGATTGGTTTTAGATGACAAGACAAATTTCTTCAGCCTCCTGATGGTTGAAGAGGCGCTGTTGCACCTTTGGAGGGTACTATGGTGTTATTAAATGCTGAGCTGTAGTCAATGAACAGCATTCTTACATAGGTATTCCTCATTTCCAGATGGGATAGGGGCAGTTTGCAGTGTGATGGTGATTGCATCGTCAGTGGACCTATTGGGGCGGTAAGCAAATTGGAGTGGGTCTAGGGTATCAGGTAGGGTGGAGGTGATATGATCCTTGACTAGACTCTCGGAGCACTTCATGATGACAGAAGTGAGTGCAATGGGGCGATAGGGATTTAGTTCAGTTACCTTAGATTTCTTGGGAACAGGAACAATGGTGGCCACCTTGAAGCATGTGGGGACAACATACTGGGATAGGGATTGGTTGAATATGTCCGTAAACACACCAGCCAGCTTGTCTGTGCATGCTCTGAGGACACGGCTAGGGATGCCATCTGGACCGGCAGCCTTGCGAGGGTTGACACGTTTAAATGTTTTACTCACGTTGGTCGCGGAGGAGAGCCAACAGGCTTTGGTAGTGGGCTGTGTCAGTGGCACTGTATTGTCCTCAAAGTAAGCAAAGCAGTTGTTTAATTTGTCTGGGAGCAAGACATCAATGTCCGCGATGGGGCTGGTTTGCTTTTGGTAATCCGTGATTGACTCTAGACCCTGACACATACGTCTCATGTTTGAGCTGTTGAATTGCGGCTCTACATTGTCTCCATACTGACGCTTTGCTTGTTTGAGTGCCTTGCGGAGGGAATAGCTGCACTGTTTGTATTCGGTCATGTTTCTGGTCGCCTTGCCATGATTAAAGCGGTGGGTCGCTCTTTCAGTTTTGTGCGAATGCTGCCATCAATCCACGGTTTCTGTTTAGGGAACGTTTTAATAGTCACAGAATGTACGACATCTCCGATGCACTTGCTTATAAACTCGCTCACCAAGTCAGCGTATACAGTTGAAGTTGTAAGTTTACATACACCTTAGCCAAATACATTTAAACTCAGTTTTTCACAATTCCTGACATTTAATCCTATAAACAATTCCCTGTTTTAGGTCAGTTAGGATCACCACTTTATTTTTCAAATCTGAAATGTCAGAATAATAGAGAGAATGATTCATTTCTGCTTTTTTTCTTTCATCACATTCCCAGTGGGTCAGAAGTTTACATACACTCAATTACTACTTGGTAGCATTGCCTTTAAATTGTTTAACTTGGGTCAAACGTTTTGGGTAGCCTTCCACAAGCTTCCCATGATAAGTTGGGTGAATTTTGCCCATTCCTCCTGACAGAGCTGGTGTAACTGAGTTAGGTTTGTAGGCCTCCTTGCTCGTACACACTTTTCAGTTCTGCCCACAATGTTCTATAGGATTGAGGTCAGGGCTTTGTTATGGCCACTCCAATACTTTGTCTTTGTTGTCCTTAAGCCATTTTGCCACAACTTTGGAAGTATGCTTGGGGTCATTGTCGATTTGGATGACCCATTTGCGACCAAGCTTTAACTTCCTGACTGATGTCTTGAGATTTTGCTTCAATATATCCACATAATTTTCCTACCTCATGATGCCATCTATTTTGTGAAGTGCACCTGTCCCTCCTGCAGCAAAGCACCCCCACAACATGATGCTGCCATCCTCGTGCTTCACGGTTGGGATGGTGTCCTTCAGCTTGCAAGCCTCCCCCTTTTTCCTCCAAACATAACAATCGTCATTATGGCCGAACAGTTCTATTTTTGTTTCATCAGACCAGAGGACATTTCTCCAAAAAGTACGATATTTGTCCCCATGTGCAGTTTCAAACCGTAGTCTGGCTTTTTTATGGCGGTTTTGAAAGTGGTTTCTTCCTTGCCGAGAGGCCTTTCAGGTTATGTCAATACAGGACTCGTTTTACTGTGGATATAGATACTTTTGTACCTGTTTCCTCCAGCCTCTTCACAAGGTCCTTTGCTGTTGTTCTGGGATTGATTTGCACTTTTTTTCCAAAGTACGTTCATCTCTTCATCTCCTTCCTGAGCGGTATAATGGCTGCGTGGTCCCAGGGTGTTTATACATGCATACTATTGTTTTTACAGATGAACGTGGTACATTGAGGCATTTGGAAATTGCTCCCAAGGATGAACCAGACTTGTGGAGGTCAACAATTTTTTTTCTGAGGTCTTGGCTGATTTCTTTTGATTTTACCATTATGTCAAGCAAAGAGGCACTGAGTTTGAAGGTAGGCCTTGAAATACATCCACAGGTACACCTACATTTGACTAAATTGATGTCAAGTACCCTATCAGAAGCTTTTAAACCCATGACATAATTTTTTGGAATTTTCCAAGCTTTACAGCAATTGTTCGAAAAATTACTGGTGTCATGCATTAAGTAGATGTCCTAACCGACTTGCCAAAACTATAGTTTGTCAACAAGAAATTGGTGGAGTTCTTGAAAAACGAGTTTTAATGACCCCAACCTAAGTGTATGTAAACTTCCGACTTCAACTGTACATCAATGTTGTTGTCTGAGGCTATCCGGGAACATATCCCAGTCCACGTGATTGAAGCAATCTTGAAGCGTGGTCAGACCAGCATTGTATTGACCTAAGCACGGGCGTTTCCTGTTTTAGTTTCTGTCTGTAGGCTGGGAGCAAAAAAATGGAGTCATGGTCAGACTAGCCGAAGGCAGGGCGGGAGTTGGCTTTGTATGCATCGCGGAAGTTCTAGTAGAAATGACCCAGAATGCTACCAGCTCGTGTTGCACATTCGAAATGCTGACAGAATTTTGGAAGTATTGTTCTTAGGTTATTTTTGTTAAAATCCCCAGCTACAATAAATGCATCCTCGGGATGTATTGTTTCCATAGAGTCCAGTGAAGTTCTTTCAGGGCCGACAAGGGATCTGATTGGGGGTGGGGGTGTGTACACGACTGTGATTATAATCAAAGATAATTCTCTTGGAAGATAATGCAGTGGGCATTTGATTGTAAGGAATTATTGGTCAGGTGATCAAAAGGACTTGAGTTTCTGTATGTTGTTGTGAATACACCATGAGTCGTTAATCATAAGGCATACACCCCCGCCTTTCTTCTTACCAGAGAGATGTTTGTTTCGGTCGGCGCGATGCTTGAAGAAACCGGGTGGCTGTACCGACTCTATCCAGAGTGAGCCATGTTTCCGTGAAACAGAGAATGTTACAATCTCTGATGTCTCTCTGGAAGGCAACTCGTGCCCTAATTCCGTCCACCTTGTTATCTAGAGATTGGACATTGGCAAGTAATATGCTCGGAAGCGGTGGATCCTGTGCTCGCCTTCTAAGCCTGACCAGTAGGCTGCTCCATCTGCCTCTCCTGTGGTAACCCCGTTGTTTTGGGTCGGCCTCTGGGTTAAGATTGCATGTCCAGGGTGGAGGTCCGAACAAAGGATACGCTTCGGGAAAGACATATTCCTCTTCGTAATGTTGGTAAGTTGACGTCGCTTTAATATCCAATAGTTCTTCACCGGCTGTATGTAATAACACATGAGATTTTCTGGGCTAACAATGTAAGAAATAATACATAAAATAACAAAGAACTGCATAGATTTCTAAGAACCTGAAACGAGGAGACCATCTCTGCTAGCACCATTGCTCAGTCTGTGTTGACTCAGTGTATATGGATGGAGGAGAGGAACACATAGGAGAATACTGTGAAAAGGAGGGGAGAGAAGAGAGGGAGTAAGCTGCAGAGATTTCTCCAGCAATCAGACCAACACTCCACTCCACACAAGTGAAGTCGGTGTTAACTCAAGCACTCAACTACAGCATACCCCCCCCCCCCCCCCTCCCCCTCACACACACACTAGCCTTGCACACAGCAAAGATGGAATACAGCACCAGCCGTCCTATACAGCCCTTTACTGTGATCTGGACCCAGTCATCCATATTATGTGAAGAATGTGCAGATAATGGTGGATAACTGAGGGGCCTCTGGGAAAACACCCACACTGACAGAGGAGCATCCTTAAAAGGCTTAGCTCGGTCTCCAGCCTTCCATACTGTGTGGAGAGCGTGTGTGTGGCATTTTGTTGTTAGCGAAGGGGCTGCTAAGAGCGCTGCAGTATAGCCGGCTGAACTCAAACTGAGGAAACAAGCATCTGAGTGAGAGAGTGGTACATATTGAGTCTGCATTCAGCCATCAGAGACACTCAGACAAATTATTTTATTTTGCTACAGCGTGTCTTATAAGCCCATGTAGGCTGTGCATCCTTACATGACACTAATAATAAAATCAATCGCACATGGTTCTAATTTCAGGACCTGTGTGTGTGTGTGTGTGTGTGTGTGTGTGTGTGTGTGTGTGTGTGTGTGTGTACCCTCTCTTTCCTGCTCACTCTAAACTGTAGAATCACCAATCTGGGCCCTCTCCTCTCCAGAGACACAATCAGTTTTTAACCACTCCTCATAAACAGCCCATCTGTGGTCCTTGGTTAAGTTACTTGGACCAGCCGGCCCCCAGAAACAGCCCAAAATAATTCAGCCGAGATCAAAACAGACAACAATGATCTAAGGTCAGTTTTGTGATTTCCCCCTTGTGGTCATAGGATTTGGAGAGGGTAAAGCAGGTCCTAGATCAGTGCTCACGGGAGGAACGCTTCCTGTCTAGACTGGAACAGTGCTGGTTCCATTACTGTTATCTGTCAGAATGTGTCAGAGTTCTGAGTTCCAATTACAGGAGCAGAGAGATGAGGAGGCGAGGAAGAGCGGGGAAGAGAGGAAGAGGTGTGCACTGATGGGTGACTCACCCTGAGGATCGTCAATGGGACACAATATTCCCCAGCGCTACACACAGAAATGGAAGGGTCTGCACTGACTGCACATATTGGACAGATTTTACCCTGATACGACAATTCATATGGACCGATTTACAGGAAACTCTCATTCCCTGAGGGTTGAGACGTGTTTTGTTCAGTTGTGGTTCTGTTGATTGCTAAATGCACAACACCTGGTTGTTGGAAGTCGGTTTGGCTGGCAATGAGATGCCGTATGGAAATCATCAGGCGCAACAAATTGACGGCGTTGATCTTTAAAGTGACACACCTGCATCTGCAGGAGTCATGAAGGAGGAATGCTCCATTGCAAAGCAACCAGATACTTTTCCTGGTTGTCACTACTACCTAATTGTCTTGTCATGTCATCCTTTCAGTGTATCCAAGCCCTATTAAAGCATGTCATATGAATGTTTCTATCTACTTTGAGCTGACTGTTGAACCAGACCCAGTTGTTTGGCTGTGGTGCGATGAAGACGTGAGAGCAATGTGATATGCTCTCATCTCCTCCTTCCACAGTCATTAAGCTGTGAGCTGATTTGATGAGATATATCTCTCTGTCTTTGCCTGGCTCGCTTTTTGTCTGTTTTTCTCTCCTCTCTCTGCTCTTTTTTATTGCTATCTTTCGCTCTTCCCTATCCCCCCTCTCATATCTCTATCTATCCCTCTCTCTGTGTTTAATAACAGTAGTATCCAGTGAAGTGTCAGAAGGTGACAGTTTGGGGAGAGTGGGAGAGCACAGAGGGAGAGCACAGAGGGAGAACACAGGCTGACAGAGTAGATTATGTTAGCCGGGTCTGTCCAGGGAATTCTGCCATGGAGTAACTTGTTCCTGGTCTGTAAATTAGCCCACTAGGCTGTGAGCTGTCTGGAGAAGTTCCGACAGATGTACTAGATCTAATTCTACCTTCTGTGCCAGCTTCCGAGTTAAAGAGCCAGAACCTTCCTGGCTTATTGATGTTTCTTTCTAAAGACCTTGGACCTATTGTATTTGAAGAGAATAAAACACTTAACGAATGAAAACCCTCTCGTTGCTTTCCACGATCGTGTTAGGCTATTGTGTTTTTAAGTTATTTTTTTGTCATGCAATGCTGATTTTCAGATTAGGTGGGTGGCTTGCCAGCATTTCCAGCTGAGAGAGAGAAAACGAGACAGGAAAGGAGAGGAGGGTAAGAGAAAGAGGGAGGGAGAATAAGAAGGTCAGAGAAGACATTGTAAAGGAGTTGTTCTGTTTGCACCTTGTGAAAGAGTTAGAAATTGAACGTAAGAGCACTACGATTTATTTAAGAGCAATACATTTTATGTAATCTCAAAAAAAATCCATCTTAAATCACTGCGAATGCTCTTACCTCGCCCATTCTTCCCCCAAGCTGCTGTTTCACATTGCCAGAGAGAGATAATTGCAATGCTGTGTACCAAGAATGACCCGTACTATCTGTTTGTCTATCTACCTTAGGCTATAGTGTTTATTCTGTAATGTAACCTGAAGTAGAGCGCGGGAAGACAGTCTCCTGGGTGTGTGAAAGGCAGCGGGAGATATAGCTATTGAAGAGAGAAGGCCACTGGAGCATACTTAGTAGGGGTGCTTGTCCAAATGGCACCCTACTGCTTATATAGCGCACTACTTTTGACCGAGGCCCATAAAGGCTCTGGTCAAAAGTAATGCACTATGTATGGAATAGTGTGCCATTTGGACAAACCCCCGCTGTAGTGTGACACATTGCTTCCGTCCACAGACATTAGAGACCCTGTACTGTGAGGATGTTTAGAAAAAGAGAGTGTGGCTGCTTATAGATCATGTGTTAGCAATAGAGAGCTAGCCTTGTAGTAATAAATAAATAATACATCTGTCATTCTTTTTGTTCTCCACAGGCACTGATAAGCCTTTTCTCCTTCCTCCTGGTGTGGTTCTGATCCGGTTCAGTTCTGATCTGAGCGCGAGAATGGTGCGTTGGAGCGTGAGAATGATTCTGTTGAGCCTCAGCTCATTAGCTCTGAGCTACGCTGTCGGTGAGTTCTCGCTCTCTCTCTTTTTGTTATATATTCTGTTTACTCCTCCCTCCTCTCCACTCATCTCCTCCTGTCTTCTCTATTTCCCTCTCCTCCCTTTTCTCTTTTATTCTCCTTACCCTATGTTCCAATGTCAGTTCCGTTCCTCCTCACATCACCACTTACTGTCAGATCTCCTCTCACGTCCACTCCATTAGTTTGAATCTTTCAATACTACCAAGGAATGTGGCTACTGTCAGTCCTGGATGGTGAATTTGATAAAATGACATTTCCATAAGAGTGCTGTTCACTTCCTGAATTGACTAGTAAATTAGGATGGACTTCAGCTCCGGGCTACTTCCCCATCAATATGAACACATCCACTATCGCAGTCGTTGTTATTAAAATCTCCCTCTCCCACCCACATGCAACCTCTTTCAGTTATTGTGCTCCCCTAGCCCCCACAGCCTCTCACTCCAGACACAGACACGTACACACACACATGACCATGCATCTTATCAGACTGATGGTTTGGTGTGCGATGGGTGGGTTTGGGGGTTGAGTGTGTGTCTGGAGAACCAAAAGTAAGGGTTCTGCGCCTCTGGGGGGGCTTCAGGCCAGATTAAAATTTCATGTTGTTATTTTAGACCAGCGGGCACAAGGGATTCGATTTTTTTTTGTTTATTTATTTACTTGGCGACAGAGTTGAAATAATTCAGCGATCTCATGAATGATAGATGAAGATGGTGTAGCGTTCCTTTGTTGAAATGAACAAGATTTTCCACTGTTGCCAAATGTGCAGTTACTCATAGTCAATCCCTGTGGACGGCACACAGTCCGTGAAATTGTAATTATTAGCCTCATCAATGCTCTGTTGGACTGTTGATGAAGTGAATCACACATGCACACACGAACACACACACACACACACACACACACACACACACACACACACACACACACACACACACACACACACACACACACACACACACAATCTGCATAAACAAAACTTACTATAGTATTAATCAATACTCAACATGAAGGAGGAGTCACACATACTGTACATAAACTCAGTAAAAAATAAATAAACGTCCTTTAAAGGACCCTGCCTTTAAAGATAATTCGTAAAAATCCAAATAACTTCACAGATCTTCGTTGTAATGGGTGTTTCCCATGCTTGTTCAATGAACCATAAACAATTAATGAACATGCACCCGTGGAACGGTCGTTAAGACACTAACAGCTTACAGACGGTAGGCTATTAAAGTCACAGTTATAAAAACTTAGGACACTAAAAGAGGCCTTTCTCTACTGACTGGAAAAACACCAAAAGAAAGATGCCCAGGGTCCCTGCTCATCTACGTGAACGTGCCTTAGGCATGCTGCAAGGAGGCATGAGGACTGCAGATGTGGCCAGGCAATAAATTGCAATGTCCGTACTGTGAGACGCCTAAGACAGCGCTACAGGGAGACCAGATAGACAGCTGATCGTCCTCGCAGTGGCAGACCACATGCAACAACACCTACACGGGATCGGTACAACGGAACATCACACCTGCGGGACAGATACAGGATGGCCACTGCCCGAGTTACACCAGGAACACACAATCCCTCCATCAGTGCTCAGACTGTGCGCAATTGGCTGAGTGAGGCTGGACTGAGGGCTTGTAGGCCTTTTGTAAGGCAGGTCCTCACCAGACATCACCGGCAACAACGTCGCCTGTGGGCACAAACCCACCGTCGCTGGACCAGACAGGACTGGCAAAAAGTGCTCTTCACCAACGAGCCTCGGTTTTGTCTCACCAGGGGTGATGGTCAGATTCGCTTTTATCGTCGAAGGAATGAGCGTTACACCAAGGCCTGTATTCTGGAGAGGGTCCGTCATGGTCTGGGGCGTTTTGTCACAGCATCATTGGTCTGAGCTTGTTGTCATTGCAGGCAATCTTAATGCTGTGCGTTACAGGGAAGACATCCTCCTCCCTCATGTGGTACCCTTCCTGCAGCCTCATCCTGACATGACCCTCCAGCATGACAATGCCACCAGCCATACTGCTCGTTCTGTGCGTGATTTCCTGCAAGACAGGAATGTCAGTGTTCTGCCATGGCCAGCGAAGAGCCCGGATCTCAATCCCATTGAGCACGTCTGGGACCTGTTTGATTGGAGGGTGAGGGCTAGGGCCATTCCCCCCAGAAATGTTAGAGAACTTGTAGGTGCCTTGGTGGAAGAGTGTGGTAACACCTCACAGCAAGAACTTGCAAATCTGGTGCAGTCCATGAGGAGGAGATGCACTGCAGTACTTAATGCAGCTGGTGGCCACACCAGATACTTACTGACCTTTACTTTGTTCAGGGACACATTATTCCATGTCTGTTAGTCACATGTCTGTGGAACTTGTTCAGTTTATGTCTCAGTTGTTGAATCTTGTTATGTTCATACAAATATATACAAATGTTAAGTTTGCTGAAAATAAATGCAGTTGACAGAGAGAGGACGTTTTTCTTTTTTTTTGCTGAGTATACATACATACTCTGGCAAAAGATGCAAGGCCACAGAAACCCAGAAACAGACACACACGCCCATACATCCCAATGGACACACTTTGAAACGCAGTATGTGTTAACTTTCTATGCTCAGTAAACAAAAAGTGAATAACACACACAGACAATCATATACAAGGCCACACTCAAACACATACCATCAGGCCTTTATGGTAGAGTGGCAAGACGGAAACCACTCCTCAGTAAAAGGCAGATGACAGCCAGCTTGGAGTTTTCCAAAAGGCACTTAAAGGACTCTCTGACCATGTGAAACAAGATTCTCTTGGTCTGATGAAACCAAGATTGAACTCTTTGGCCTGAATGCCAAGTGTCACATCTGAAGGAAACCTGGCATCATCCCTATGGTGAAGCATGGTGGTGGCAGCATCATGCTGTGGAGATGTTTTTCAGCGGCAGGGACTGGGAGTCTAGTCAAGATCGAGGGGAAAGATGAACGGAGCAAAGTACAGAGAGGTCTTTGACGAAAACCTGCTCAGGACCACAGACTGGGGTGAAGGTTCACCATCCAACAGGACAATGACCGTAAGCACACAGCCAAGACAACTCAGGAATGGCTTTGTGACAAGTCTCTGAATATCCTTGAGTGGCCCAGCCAGAGCCTGGACTTGAACCCGATCGAACATCTCTGGAGAGACCAATCGTTGTGCAGCGACTCTCCCCATCCAAGCTGACAGAGCTTGAGAGGATCTGCAGAGAAGAATATGAGAAACTCCCCAAATGCAAGTGTGCCAAGCTCGTAGCGTCATTCTCAAAAGTACTTAAGGCTGTAATCGTTTCCAAAGGTGCTTCAAGAAAGTACTTAGTAAAGGGTCTGAATGCTTATGCATATGTAATATTTCAGTGTTCATTTTAATACATTTGCAAACATTTCTAAAAACCTTTTTTTGCTTTGTCATTATGGGATATTGTGTGTAGATTGAGGGAAATAATACAATTTAATGCATTTTCGAATAAGGCTGTAACATAACAAAATGTGGAAAAGGTCAAGGGGTCTGAATACTTTCCGATTAACTATATGTTATCTTGAACATCAGTGTCTTTTTAAATAATATGCACAGGTGTGATAGTTGTATGACTTAATCACATTCGAAAAGCGGTCATTAAAATAGCTTATTTAGCTAGCTAACAAAATCATAGCCTGTATCATGCATGCAAGCTTACCTGTCATATTTCCAATGATGGAGCAGCGGATCAGGCAACTTGTGAGAGGATCTACACCGTAGAATAATGATTCTTTCAGGTGAAATGTTGGGATATTGGGGTCCTGAGAATGTAGTAAAACCAGTACACATACTACCCCACACACAGACACACCCAAGGACACAACAAGAACATTGAATGTATCTGACGATAAAGAACTGTTGGTCTGTTTGGTTGGGAAGTTCATAGTTAGCCTACCTCAGGTTATTCTGTTTTGTTGCTGTGAAAGAATGGGCCTATTCGTTCAATCAAATCAATCAATCAACTGTATTTTATAAAGCCAGCAGATGTCAAAGTGCTTAAAAACATAGCAGCCTAAAACTCCAAACTCCAAAAACCAGGCTCCGAGGGGTGGCCAGCCCTCTTCTGGCTGTGCCGGGTAGAGATTATATGAGTAATTGGCCATTAAAGGCCAGATCGTTCTTCAAACGTTTGTAGATGACCAGCAGGGTCAAATAATAATCACAGCGGTTGTAAAGGGTGCAACAGGTCACCACCTAAGGAGTAAATGTCAGTTGGCTTTTCATAGCCGAGCATTCAGAGGTCGAGACAGCAGGTGCAGTAGAGAGAGAGAGAGTGAGAGTCAAAATGATTTGATATTTAGATATTGAGAGAAACTCATTGTCTTCTCTCATTGCCACACCTCAAAATTAACACGAACAGTGGTTTGTATGGCAGGTTTCTAACATGCAGCACTGTCAGCTGGTAGGTTAGGATGTTTCCAGGGTATGAAATTATTTGGAAATGTATCTTCTGTATGGTTGGGGGATTGCCGCCCCCCTCCACACACACACACACACACACACACACACACACACACAGCATCCTAGCACCCCAGCATAGCAAACACCCAGAGAGAGGAGAGACTGATTAGAGAGTCCCCAAACAGCCTGTGTGTCTCTCACTGCCCCAGATTTAAAGGTCCAATGCAGCAATTTTTATCTCAATATCAAATAATTTCTGGGTAATAATTCAAGTACCTTACTGTGATTTTGTTTTAACCATTTTAATTGAAAACAAACAAAAATACCAGAAAATGTGCTGTCTCTTTGTTATTGTTATTGCTATTAACTTGGACTGCCTGGTGCTGTCACCAGGCAAGCCCACACTCCATCCCACCAAAACAGACTGAAATTTAAAGCCGTGTTTTTAAACAACTCTTTCACTATAAGGGCATTATCATAATTGTCAACATTTTACAGTGTTATTCCAACCTCATAGTTTTTGACTGCACTGGGACTTTAAGAGCTCCCCTTCTCTCACACACACACACACACACACACACACACACACACACACACACACACACACACACACACACACACACACACACACACACACACCCACACGCACGCATGCTCATGTGCTCACGTACCATCTCTTCCTGTTATCTCTTATTTCCTCCCTCCCTCGTTCCCTCTCTCTCGCACACACTTTTTGTGCCACGAGGATTCAGCATTAGATTCCCATATGTTCATGAGGCGTCTCTAACCCAATTTGCGCTGTATAACACGGACAGATTCTCTGTGTACCTGGAGAATAGCTAGCTGTCTGTTCCAACCGGCTGTTTCTACTGCACCTTCTGTTTCTCTCATCTCCCTCTCTCTCCACCCCTCCACTCTTCTACTCTCCTCTGTTCATCCCCTTCTCCACCTTTACCCGTGCCTCTCCTCCCTCTAGCCACCCCAACACTCAATCTCTTTTTCACTCTTCACCTCTATGTCCTCTCCCCATTTAAGTCCCTCTCCCCTCGTTCTCTCTTCATCACTGTCGTACCGAACAGTATTGCCTCTGACAGCCTGTATCCCCTCCAGACTCCCACCCTTTGGATCTCACTTTCAGTGCAGATGGTTGTTTTACCATAATGCTTGCCTGCACAACTCCTGCTTCAAACTCACACTCACACACACATCTCTGAGCCATGAACACATAATTATGGGTTTTCTGTCAGGGGAACAGGGAATAGGGGAAAACAGGCCATCTCAACACCATCCCAGAGTACATTATTTAGATGAGATTAAAATGGATTAGATTACATTTAATCAAATACTTCCACTGTAATTTGTGAACATTTCTCATTCAATTAGACAATTCCACATTTTCTGACTTTGGCTTCCCAAAGCACAGATGAAACTCGTATTTACCACCAACTGAATTTCTGAATGGGGATACATGGTGTTTAATTAAGAAAAAATATGTTATAGTGATACAGAACAAGTTGTTTTGAAATGTTAGTGTCTTTCAACAGTCGCAGCACAACACAGTTTCAGTTGAATACAGTTTGAAAAGGGGAAGAAAACAAATCTTGAATCTAATTGTTTACTCTTAATTCTGATTGGTTGGAAGGGGCTGGTAGTAGGAAATTGGGTGGTTGGTCATTCTGATTGTGTGTGTGTGTGTGTGTGTGTGTTGACAGGCGGGGACGTGTGCATAACGGGTCATGACAGTGGGCCAGTGTTTGAGGAGCAGCCCAGCAGTGTGGTTTACCCAGAAGGTCTCAGTAAGGGAACAGTTACTCTCAACTGCCAGGCTAGAGCCAGCCCTGCTGCTACGTACAGGTAAGAACAAACATGTGCACACACACACACATCAGAGAAGCAGTCATCAGAGAGGTGGTACAGGTACTAAGTGCTCATCTCTACAGCGTTATGTAACTTCTTCCCTTCCCTGTCCGGTAGGTGGCATGTGAATGGTACGAATGTCCCGGTAGGGGACCTCCGGTATACACTAGTAGCCGGTAACCTGGTGATCAGTGGTCCCCGGTACGGCAGTGACGGAGGCTCCTACCAGTGTCTGGCCATGAACCGCTGTGGCACCGTACTCAGCCGCGTCGCCAATCTCAAGTTCGGCTGTGAGTACATTCATTTATTCATATTTATGTATTTACCATTCTCTGTGTTGCTGCATATTAATCAAGATGTATTGGATCCCCGTTGTTATTCATCAAACTCTCTTTTCTGTGGATCTCATCTCATTCCATTGATTGGTTTATATAGTGAAAAGAAGAAATTGCTCAGTAAGAAGTACACGTTCGTCTTGTGGTACTCTTGACTGAATTTAATTGAGTTTTTTTTTCATTGTCTCGTGTAGTTTGTTTTCTATCTTCTTGTGATATCCTCCTTTACTGTTTTTCTAGACCTCCATGACTTCTCTGGGGAAGGGCAGAGCCCGCAGACAGTGTACGAGGGTGCAGGTGCCTTCCTGGCCTGTCAGGCCCCCGCCCACTACCCAGGTACACACACACACACACACAATTCACATGCTCAAATCAAAATCAAATCAAAGTTTATTTGTCATGTGCGCCGAATACAACAGGTGTGTAGACCTTACAGTGAAATGCTTACTTACAGGCTCTAACCAATAGTGAAAAAAAGGTATTAGGTGAACAATAGGTAAGTAAAGAAATAAAACAACAGTAAAAAGAGGCTATATACAGTAGCGAGGCGATAAAAGTAGCAAGGCTACAAACCGACAACGGTTAGTCGGGCTGATTGAGGTAGTATGTACATGTAGATATGGATAAAGTTACTATGCATATATGATGAACAGAGAATAGCAGTAGTGTAAAGAGGGGTTGGCGGGTGGTGGGTGGCGGGTGGTGGGTGGTGGGTGGCGGTACACAGTGCAGATAGCCCAGTTAGTCAATGTGCGGGAGCACTGGTTGGTCGGCCATATTGAGGTAGTCTGTACATGAATGTATAGTTAATAAAGTGACTATGCATATAAGATAAACAGAGAGGAGCAGGGTTGGTGGGGGGGGCACACAATGTAAATCGTCTGGGTAACCATTTGATTACCTGTTCAGGAGTCTTATGGTTTGGGGGTTAAAAACTGTTGAGATGCCTTTTATTCCAATCTCTGCTTTCTCTCTGAGTGCTCCCTTGAACTAGTTTGTGGAATGTTTTCATTGATAAGCCCTATTTATGGCACATTGATTAAGTCTCACTCTCCTCCTCGTCTTCTCTCTCGCTCTTGCTCTCCCTTCTCTCTCTTTCTGTCCCTTTCTCCTCTCGTTAGCGCTGTCCTACCGCTGGTTCGTTAACGACTTCCCCAGCTTCGTGAAGCCTGACGGGGGTAGGTGGTTCGTCTCCCAGGTAACGGGCAACCTGTACCTGGCCAAGGCGGAGCCTAACGATACAGCAAGCTACTTTTGCTTCACCACCATCGACATGGACATCAGTACCAAGAGTACCTTCAGCAAGGCCAACCAACTCACCGTGCAGCCAGACGGTACAGGAGTGTGTGTGTGTGTGTGTGTGTGTGTGTGTGTGTGTGTGTGTGTGTGTGTGTGTGTGTGTGTGTGTGTGTGTGTGTGTGGTGTGTGGTGTGTGGTGTGTGGTGTGTGGTGTGTGGTGTGTGTGTGTGTGTGGAGAGAAAAGGCCTATTCAAGTACTCTGTTCCTCTTACACGGTAATTGTGCAGCTTTGAAAAGCATTTGACATTTCAATTGACAAGGAACTACAAAGAATACAGTGCTGTATATTTCTCCTCTAAGAGGAGAGACTTGAAGTGCAGGTGCAGCTTATAATTTGCTTTATTTCACGTCAGCCATTTTCGCTGTTGTTGACATGTCCTCTCTATTAACCACAGCCAATACCAGGAAGTCAGCTCCTGCTATCAAAGTGCGTTTTCCAGCAGAGACTTACGCCCTGGCAGGACACACCACCCAGCTGGAGTGCTTTGCCTATGGAAAGTAAGTCCCTGATCCATGTTATTATCCCATATTGTTAAAATATCTCCAATTTGCAAGCTTGCAACAATGCAGTAATCAATAACAATGTAATACTAAAAATAACAAGGTAGAACAAAAACACACAATAAATAAAAATAAGAGGAACGCAATAAAGTATGTAAGCATTCTCTATACACGATTTGTTGTATACTGGATCCACACACTCTCGCCCTGCATTCCCCTTTTCTTGCCTCTCCCTCCTCCAATGTCCTCTTCCTCCTCCACCTTCCCCTCCTTCTGCCCATGCCTCTCTCCATCTTCCTCCTCCACCTTCCCTTCCTTCTGCCCATGCCTCTCTCCCTCTTCCTCCTCCACCGTCCCCTCCTTCTAACCATGCCTCTCTCCCTCTTCCTCCTCCACCTTCCCCTCCTTCTGCCCATGCCTCTCTCCCTCTTCCTCCTCCACCTTCCCCTCCTTCTGCCCATGCCTCTCTCCCTCTTTATCCACCACTGCTTCCCTTCCCTCACCTTAGTCCCATCCCAAAGTTGCGTTGGAGGAAGGTGGATGGTCTGTTGCCGTCTAAGGCCGGGGCCAGTGCAGAGGGACCCATCCTCACTCTGCCTGAGATTACCTTCCATGACGAGGGCGTGTACGAGTGTGAGGCCTACAACTCTGAGGGCCGCGACAAACACCAGGGACGCATCAACGTGCAAGGTAGGGTAGAGACACAAACAAACACACACACACACAATTTCTAAGACTTTATTGAGTTACAGTTCATATGAGGAACTCAGTCAATTGAAAAATCACTAGGCCCTAATCTATGAATTTCACATGACTGGGAATACAGATATGCATCTGTTGGCCACATATACCTTTAAAAAAAAAAGTATGTAGTGGATCAGAAAACCAGTCGGTATCTGGTGTCTCCACCATTTGCTTCATGCAGCGCGACACATCTCCTTCGCATACAGTTGATCGGGCTGTTGATTGTTGCCTGTGGAATTTCGTTCCACTCCTCTTCAATGGTTGTGTGAAGTTGCTGAATATGTGCGGGAATTGGAACACGCCATCTTACACGTCAATCCAGAGCATCCCACACATGCTCAATGGTTGACATGTATGGTGAGTATGCAAGCCATGGAAGAACTGGGACATTTTCAGCTTCCAGGAATTGTCTACAGATCCTTGCGACATGGGGCCGTACATTATCATGCTGAAACATGAGGTGGAGGGAGTGGATGAATGTCACGACAATGGGCCTCAGGATCTCATCGCGGTATCTCTGTGCAATCAAATTGCCATCGATAAAATGCAGCTGTGTTCA